>NC_138768.1:842318414-842600914 GCF_965119305.1 Pelophylax lessonae | reverse complement strand
TGGGAGTGTATATTAATTGGAAGGCTATTTACCACATACCAGCAGATATGGTAACAGTAGGGTTGAGAAAATTTAAGGTTTGATAAAAGAGTTGGAGCTGGTTAAAAAAAGCAAAGCATGAACATATTTTAAAGGTTCAGTCCACCGAAGCTGATATTTCAGAGTTTATTAGAGTGCGGAGAGTTAAAGTCCCTATTTCTTCTATCTCTTGGGAGAGATCTATTGGTCAGATCTGTGTGCTTAGTTCCTGGGTTTGCATTAGGGATGCACTGATCCAATATTAGGATCGGATATCGGTGCCGATACTGCCAAAACAGCTGGATCAGGGGTTCGGCAAAATTAACCGATCCACGGGCCAATCCGGTTTTGCTGAGTCCCAGCTCAGCCATCCTTTACTTGCACGGAGCCACCGATCCACAGGCCGATCCGGTTTTGCTGAGTCCCGGCTCAGCCAGCCCTTACTTGGTGTAGTAGTAGTATATGGTAGTATGGGATGGGAGCCGCTACTTCCTGTATAGGTCCGGCTCACAGGCGGAGTGATATCAGATGCACTCCGCCTGTGAATGGAGGAGCCATACACATAATGCAGTGGCTTTGCTCTGTACTTCAGCAGCATGCATATTGTGTATGTGTGTAGTTCCGGATCGGTTTCGGTATCGGCAGATACACAATGCCAGATATCGGTATCGGTATCGTGATAAGAAAAGTCGGATCGGTGCACCCCTAGTTTGCATACCTTCTGTATCCTTTGTCATGGGTCCTTCTTTCCCTGCTACGCTTATTTTTTTTTGTTTCAAAAATGTTTTATTGATAATAAACGAACAGTACATTATAGAGAAACCTATAGGGTACCTCTATACAAAGTAAGGAGCATATGGTACAGAAAAAACATTTATAAGTCATGTTGAGTAACATAATCTAAACAACCAATAACCTTTATGTTTAGAACAAAGCTAGTCATGACTTCTAAAAGAGGGGCCCAGTTAGGGTGTATAGAAAATGGCGTCTCTTACTGGTGTTGAGATAGGTCATGTTAAGGTAAAGGGTCAATTTTATTATTGAGTTGTTATGTATATGCTGGATCCCACATGGGATGTCTAACCATTTAACAAGTGGCTCATTTGGGGCTACCTAATGGTGATATTTGTTGAAACATATAGAGAAAGACAAAAGGAGTTACTGTTTGGTAGGTCAGGGGAAGTACAGAGGGAAGGTTGGTATTGAGGAAGAGAATAAGGAGGGAGGGATAGGGCTGGAGGTTTTGGGGAGGAATGAGGATGTTGATGCTGCCTCGGGCTGGGTTCACACTGAATTTGGAGCGGCTCGCAGCAGGGGGTCCGGTTCGTCCCTGTGCACCGTTTCAGGTCTGAATTAGGTTCGAATTTTTGACTGAATTCAGACCTGAAATGGACCAGAAGATGCACAGGACTTTTCTGCAAGCCGCTCCACAGCAGCCCCAGAGCTGTGTGAACCGGCTCCTTTGAGAGCCAGGCAACTTTCCGGTCATGCAAATTGGATGCAGGGAAACCGGTATCCAATTCGCAATAGTGTGAACCCAGCCTTAGTCTCTCTCAAAGGTAATTAACATGTCTTCATTACTTAAACAAAAATGCACATTCAAGTGTTTGTAGTCTAAAGTCGAAACATAAATCAGCAAGTGGTATTCCTTTTTGGCGAGGGTCATCCCCTACTCCTCCCTTGGTTGGGGGAGGACCGTCGCCACAAGTTACAAAACCAAATATTGGTAAGGATTTCAATCTAGTAGGATCAGAGTCTAGTTTGGGGGGTTAGGTCCTTTTATTTTATATTATGTAGAACAGTCACTCTCAACCAGGGTTCCATGGAACCCTTAGGTTCCTCCAGAGGTTACCAGGGGGTTCTTGGGGTGTGGCTGATTGACCTCCCATTTAATGGTGCCTGCATATTTCCAGGGCCAACACCACTTCAAGTCAGCAGCACTATAACAATTATCTCTTTATCTCTTTTAGCTGTCTGTAAGGGTGGCATTCCAACCATCACTGTATGGGTGGCATTCTGACCACCGCTGTAAGGGTGGCATTCTGACAACCCCCAAGGGTCCTTAGGGGGCATTTCTCCATTGACCTGCAATGAACTGGTATTTGGAAGGGTTCCCTATGACCTCAAAAATATTTTAGGGGTTCCTCTGGGTAAAATAGCCTCAAAAAGGCTGATGTAGAATTTAACATTAGGAGCTGAAACACACAAAGAACTAGAAATTCCCAGGTGGACATGTCTAGTAGTAGTTGGTCGCATTTAGTCAGACTTTTTCTGTAATGTTGAATACATTTTGTGTCTTGTCTAAGCCACTTCTTCAGTTCGGAACTGAAGAAGTTACCAAGATAGGCTTCAAAATATCTCCAGGATTACAAAACGAATCCAGTTGAATTTGACCAACTACTACTAGATACACAATGACCTCGATGAATAAGAACCTTCACAGACATGCTCCCAGGTGGACAGGAAGTCAGGAATTTTTGTCAGGAAAGTTTACTGTGGGAGTATCGACTTTTTATACTATAGTATTTGCTACAAAATATCTTCAACATTACAAACCAAGTCCAGTTGAATGGGACCAACTACTACTAGATATACCATGACAGGAATAAATGCGAACCTTCACAGGCATGCTCCCAGGTGGACAGGAAATCAGGAATTATGGCCAGGAAAGCTTGCTGCTGGAGTACCTACTTTTTATTAAGAGAGGTAGAGATCATTTTGCCCCTGTACAAATCACTAGGAAGACCTCACCTAGAATATGCAGTTCAGTTTTGGGGACCAGTTCACAAAAAGGATATTGGGGAATTGGAGAAAGTGCAGAGAAGGGCCGCCAAACTGATAGGAAGGCATGGAGGATATGAGGAAAGATTAGCTTAACTGAATTTATTCTCTCCTGAGAAGAGACAAATAAGGGGGGGTATTATCACCATGTATAAACGCATTAGTGGTCAATATAGTAAACATGCTCTATAGTTATTCGCTTTAAAGCGGAGTTACACTCAAAAGTGGAACTTCTGCTTTAAGGTCTCCTGACCCCCTGACATGCCACATTTCGCATGTCATTTTTTTTTGGGGGGGGGGAGCGGGTACCTAGTTTTGACAGGTACCCACTCCTTATCCCGCTCGGGCCACCTAGGCGGCTTGAGCAGAAGTTCTCCTCTCCCCCTCCCTCCTCTCCCCCTCCCTCCCTCCTTGCCCGTCCACTCAGGACGTGAAGCGCAACTCGCGCATGTGCAGTGCACACCCAGCTGTGAAGCCGCAAGCTGTCACAGCCGGGTGCCCACAGCAGTGATGCCCGCCCCGGGGGGAGAGAAGAGGGATGTTAACATGTATAGTTAAACGCCAGAGATAGTTGATTCAAGGAATATCCAATTGTCGTTTAGGGGAACAAGAAAGAGCAAACTGGATCATGCTTTATTGGATTTTTTTTCATTTCCTCTGAATCAACTATGGCTAAAGGATTGTGTAAGGGGATATTTTCTATTTACTTATTTTTTTCCTTAGTTTGAACTAGGTGTCTTTTTTAAACTTGACTATGTAACTCTATAAAAAGGATCAGTGCTGATTGTGCCCACCACACTCCATGTTTAATAAATATTTGGGCATTGTGAGCTGAGGAAATGGGTCAGCATTACTGGAGGGCACATAAAATATATCCCATGTAGTATGCAGAGTGACAATTTTCTTTCTACAGGATCACAGTAAGGGCCCATGCACCTGAACGGTGAACAACAATCTCACGCCTGGGGTTTTGAATGCTTCCCAATTCAAGGCAACCCGAATTGATCATCAATGCCTTCCACTGGCTTTCATCAATTTCCATTCCAATGTAATTTTTTGCTTGATCTATACCAGGAGGCAATTAAAGCTGTGGATGGGAGATAACTGTTAATTTTTTAGTTCCAAGTGTTTTTTCAGAGCAGAGGATGTCTACTGCAGATTGCTTTTCAAAAGTGTTTACAAACCTGTCATGCGTGGAAATGAGGTTTCATTGCGCTCTGTCTCCCCTTACTTTGTGCCCCGTTGTATGCAAAGATTTAAACATTCCATAATAATTAAATTACCAAAATGCATTTAAATACTTTTGTTTTGCTTTTTTTTATTGGCAGTCGTCTGACCGCCGTATCCCCTCTTTCTCTCTGAGCTTTCAAATTTTGGGGCTGAGTCTGCTATAGTCCATGATCCTTTTTTTATGATCCACTATCAGTTGGGTTCTGCAGGGCTGGGCAGAGAGCCTGTCAGCCTGTAGGCTGACCACCAGACTAAAGGCATACATTGGCATGGCGTACTGTAGGTTCTATGGGAAGAAGAAGGGACGCAAATTGACAACACAAACACAGATTTACTTCCATGGTTAGCATTGTTAGCAACCAAAGGAAGTGCTACATTGATGAGGGGACTGGCAGAATCACCAGGTATTTAGTAGAGACTTTAGATTATGCATACATAAAAGGTTAATATAATTCAACGATGGGGAGTAGAGATTTGATAAGATTGAACATGCGGCCGTCCATGAGCAGTGCATCCCTCCTGGCATTCCAGCACCACTGAAAAGTCAATGGAAGGCTGCTATTGGAAGGGGCTGAATGTTGAACCAAGTGGTACTAGCATTTAGGGCCTCATGCTTTCAAGGATGAGGATTCCAGAATGTAGAAGACCTGAGTTCCAAAACCTGAATGCACAGGGCCCTAAACACCAGTACCATTCAGTACAGCATTCAGCTCTGTCCAGCTGCAGACCTGCCATAGGCTTTATATTGTTGCTGGACGATGCATTAAAACTAGAGGGCCCATGTGTGCAAGGGGCCTAAATATCCCTAATGTAGACAGCTAAAACAAGACCGGAGTTCTAACCCTTCCCCACCTCATAAGAAAAAAGTTTAGGCTGGAGTTTCACTTTAAATAGCATGGATACACTGTCCCTGTACATCATTGGGCTTGATTTATTAACCACTTTACAACCGGAGGATTTTGCTGTCTTCCGTCCAGGCCACTTTTTGCGATTCGGCGCTGTGCGACTTCAACTGACAATTGCGCGGTCGTGCGACGCCGTACCCAAACGAAATTTACGTCCTTTTTTTCCCACAAACAGAGCTTTCTTTTGGTGGTATTTGATCACCTGTGCGATTTTTACTTTTTGCGCTATAAACAAAAAAAGAGCGTTTATTTTGAAAAAATAACAATATTTTTCACATTTTTTTATATGAAATTCCCCCCAAAAAAGATGTAAAAACCAATTTTTTTAAAAGTTTTTGGCCAATTTGTTTTATGCTACATATGTTTGGTAAAAAAAAATCGCAATAAGCGTATTTTGATTGGTTTGCGCAAAAGTTATTGCGTTTACTAACAAAGGGAAAGATTTCTGTCATTTTTGGTGTTTTTTTTTTAACGCGTAATGGCGGCGATCTGCGATTTTTTTTGCGGGACTGCGACATTGCGGCGGACAGACCGGACCCCTGACTGACATTTTTGACACTTTTGGGGGTACCAGTGACATTACTGCAGTAATCAGTGCTATATATATGCACTGTTACTGTAAAAATGACACTGGCAGGGAAGGGGTTAATTTTATTGGAGAGGGAGGGGTTAATGTATGCCTGGTGCTTACTGACGTGTGGGGGGGGAGGTGACTATGTGATTCATGGACAGATCGGATGTCCAGCTATGCTGAACAGTCTGATCTGTCAGTCCCTGTCACTATGGAGATCCGCCCGCTGTGTTTACACACAGCGGGCGGATCTCCAGACTCGATCCCCGACGATCGGGTAAGAGCAGCGGCGATCGCCGCTGCTCCTCCCCTGGCCCGACTCCCGCTGTGAATGAAAACAGCGGGAGCGAGCCTCCGGCGGCGCGCAAGCGCCGCCCAGAAGGGGAGGAGTCCAGTCACGTTAATACTACGTGGCTGGACGGGAACGAGCCACTCTGCCGCAGTAGTATTACTGTGAGCGGTAGTAGAGTGGTTAAAGGCAAATAGACTGTGCACTTTGAAAATGGAGTTGCTCCAGATCTTAGTTAACCGCTTCCCGCCTGCACTATAGCCGAAAGACGGCTACAGCGTGGGCGTAGTTTGCCTGGAGGGCACACATAGAAGTCGTCCCGTGGTCGAGCTGCCTGTGCATCCCCTGCAGCATGCTCTGTGATTGCTGAGTCCTTCGGACTCAGCTGAACACAGATTGGGGTAAAGGGCTAATCACAGCGCCCCTTTACCACATGAGCAGCTGTGTCCCATGACAGCTGATCACTGAAGTAAACACAAGACAGTTATCGGCTTTTTCCTTTCCTCTCGCTGACAGCGCGGGGAGAGAAAAAGAGAGCCGATAGCTGGCTTATGTTAAAGGGACATTAGCACCGATAATCAGGGCACTGATTATCAGTGTCATGATTATCAGTGCAGTCCCAACAGTGCCCACCACTTCTGCCAATCTGTGCCCACCAGTGCTGCCAATCAGTGCCACCTCATCAGTGCCCACCAATGCGGCCAATCAGTGCCCACCAGTGCCATCTCATCGGTGCCCACCAGTGCTGCCAATCAGTGCCCACCAGTGCCACCTCATCAGTGCCCGCCAGTGCTCATCTGCGCTGCCAATCAGCGCCCATCAGTGCCACCTATCGGTCTCCTTCAGTGCTGCCTATCAGTGCCCTTCAGTGCCGCCTATTAGAGCCCATCAGTGCCACCTATCAGTGCCCATCAGTGTCTTACAGTGCAGCCTATCAGTGCCCATCAGCGCAGCCTCATCAGCGCACATCAGTGAAGGAGAAAAATTACCTGTTTGCAAAATTTTATTTTATTTCAAAATTGTTGGTCTTTTGTTCAGCAAAAATAAAAAACCCAGTGAAGATTAAATACCCGCAAAAGAAAGCTCTATTTCTGCAAAAAAAAATGCTAATAATTTCATTTGGGTACAGTGTTGCATGACTGCAGAATTGTCATTCAAAGTGCGACAGCGCTGAAAGCTGAACATTGGCCCGGGCAGGAAGGGGATGAAAGTACCCCGTAGGTAAGTGGTTAATGAGGTAAGGCTTCACTTTACCAATAATACCTAATCACGTGCATGGAAATAAAATAAAAAAAATAAAACATTTTGCTTGTACATGATTGGATGATAGAAGTCAGCAGATCTTCCCCTCATTTACTAAGCTCTGGAGCAACTGCACTTGCAGAGTAGACCGTCTGTATGCCTTTAGTAAATCCACCCCCCTTATGTAACGCGGATTGTACAAAAAAACAAAATGTCATAATATAGTTATGGATGTGACAAAGAAATATTTCATGTGTAAGACTGATATAACTGGTTCCCTGAGTGCATGTTACCCTGGTGGCAAATAACACAAATTTTCATGTTAAGTTTTCATATTAACCAATCTGTTTTTTTCCCCAGCAGATGACAGAAAAATGGAAACTATTTGGTCATGTGATAAAGATCATGATGTATTGTCTGTCAAAAGATTCAAATAAATGTGACACTTGGACAAGGAGTAAGCACGAGTCATGAAATCTCTGCACAAATAGGTTACTAAAACTTGGAGTGTCACTCCAGGCACAAAAATATTTATTTAAATGGTATAAAACAATGTATAATCAGCGCAAATACACTGCCCGGCCCAAAAAAAGTCGCCACCTGGAATTAACTAAGCAACTAACTAAACTAAGCATGCAGTAAGTATCTTATTGGATAGTTACTGGATGTGCCCAAAGAATGAGGTCAGCTGACTACCTGAATATACGGAATGACCAGGTTATTCCATCAATGGATTGTTTCTTCCCTGATGGCACGGGTATATTCTAAGATGACAATGCCAGGATTCATCGGGCGCAAATTGTGAAAGAGTGGTTCAGGGAGCATGAGACGTCATTGTCACACATGGATTGGCCACCACAGAGTCCAGAACCTAACCCCATTGAGAATCTTTGGGATGTGCTGGAGAAGGCTTTGCGCAGTGGTCCTTCTCTCCCATCATCAATACAAGATCTTGGTGAAAAATGAATGCAACACTGGACGGAAAAAAATCTTGTGACATCGCAGAAGCTTATCGAAACAACGCATGCATAGTCAAAGCTAAAGGAGGTCCAACGACATATTAGAGTGTGTGACCTTTTTTTTGGTGGCGACTTTTTTTTTTTTTTTGCTATGATAACACTGTATTGCTCTGGCCACAGTATGTTAGGAAAACATCTTAGGAAAAAGAGAAAAAATGGAATGAAAAATAATTTAAAAATATAAATAAATAAAGATATATATATATATATATATATATATATATATATATATATTTTTACATACTGTCACCAGTCAGTGTCCCTGATCACCGCCACACCAATTATATGATGACGCTGAACTGAACTGGTGACATTAAGGTTAAAAAAAATGTCATTTAAAATTTCTTTATTTTCCGAATAATTATGACAAAAAACTTACAACTTCAAAAAACCCGCCATGCCTCTTACTAAATACTTTGGACTGTATCCAATTTAAAAATGGGTCATTTGGGGGTATTTGTACTGTCCTGGCATTTTCAGGCCTCAAGAAATAAAACAGGGTGTCAGGATTGATCAATTTTCAGATACAGTAAAACCTTGGAACGAGAGTAACTTGGTTTGAGAGTGTACTTTGCAAGACAAGAAACATTTTTTGAATACATTTTGACTTGATAAACAAGTGATGTGTTGATATACAAAGTAGCATCACATCAAAACTGAGAATAAAAGAGAAGAGAGGCGCCCCCAAGTGTAACAATATAGTTACATTTAATGAATGTACACCATTTAGCAACTCACATGGTTGATGATTAAAGGGGCACATCTAAGTGTGCAGACATCTGGGGTAAAGCTGTCCACATAGACCATCCTCCACACCACCATCGACATCATCCTTTCCACACTGCGCTCCACGAGCTTTCAGATCACTCTACTGCAGGATAGTCTTCCCGATCACAACTGCAGACTGACAGTGGTGAGAGCCGGCGGTGCAGAGGATGGTCTATGTGAACAGCTTTATCCCGGATGCCTGCATACTTAGATGTGCATTTTATATCATCAGCCATGTGAGTTGCTAAATGTTGTACCTTCATTAAATATAACCATATTGCTAGAGTCGCCTCTCTTCTCTTTTATACTCTGTAGCTCGTGCTGGATTTTGCTACTAATCCCCTTGTGGAGGCGCCATTTGTGGATGGACATTTTATGGTTACACAACCTATCACATTGCTATAATCTTTTTATATGGGATATAAACTGAAGGACTTAGTAATAAATGATTGTGGAAGGAATCATCTGAGTTTCCATTATTTCTTATGGGGAAATTCGCTTTAATATAAGAGTGCTTTGGATTATAAGCATGTTTCTGGAACAAATTATGCTTGCAATCCAAAGTTTTACTGTATATACCATTATTTGTGGACTATAACTTTCCTAAAGACTAAATAACACTGATTTGGGTTATTTTCACCAAAGAAATGTAGCAGAAAACATTTTGACCTAAATTTACGAAGAAAGATTTTTTAATTGCAAAAAAATCAAAGAAATTAAGAAAAACACATTTTGTTTTTAGAATTTTCTGTTTTTCATTTATTTAGCAGAAAATAGACAAGCGCATAATGAAAAAATTTGTTTTGTGTTGTTTAGATTTGTTAATTTAGCTATTTTGTTTCATTCAATTTGGTTGATTTGTTCAATTCCTATTCAGGATTTGTATTCAGAATTCATATTCAGAATTCGTTCTATGTATTTTTTGAATTTTCTTCGAATTTAACGATTTTTTTTCTCAATTCAAAACGTTCAAGTGATAAATTTCGAATCGGACAAATCAAAAATTTTTGATTATTTTTCGATTGGAATGCTGCAGCCCAGTAACCAAACATCTGATTGTTTTTTATACAGAATGATCTTGTTTGTATTAATATTACGTTTATTCAAAATATGCGAAGTGGTATCTTACTTTCAAAATTTTATGATATACAATACTGTGCAGAAGTTTTAGCCAGCTGAGAAAAAATAATAAGTACAAATGCTTTTAAATATTTATAGTTTACTGGTTCCCTTTTATCAATTTTCCACTTGGAAAATGAATGAACAAAAGAAAAATCTTCATCAAACGATTACAATGACTCAGTAAATCCCCTTTTGGCTTAACAAAAACAGCATTATTTTTTCGAAATGGTACACTAATAACACACACAGTCTTTGATTTCAACACTATGTTTACAGTTTGAATTCAAATGGAATTCGATGTAAAATTCAAGTTGTATTTTGATTCAAATTTAGGAAATTTGGACGAATTTAGTTTCGTAATTTGAAGAATTCGTTACAATTTGTTTGTACTGTTATTCGGGGATTCGGATATATCAGAAAAAAAATTTGTTCTAATATTTATTCGGAATTCACTAAACCGCACATTTCTCTAGCAAAAAAATAAAAAACCCACTGAACAAGACACATACTGTAAGTTGAAATGTCAAGACTGGGCCTAGAAATATCTGAAGACAAATTTTCCAAAGGTTTTATGGACTGATGAGATGAAAGTGACTCTTGGCAGACCAGATGGATGGGCCTGTATCTGGATCAGTAATGGGCACAGAGCTCCACTTCCTCTCAGACACCAGCAAGGTTGGGGTAGGGTACTGGTATGGACTGGTATTATTAAAGATGAGAAAGATGAGCTAGTTGAACCTTTTCGGCTTAAAGATAGACTCAAAATCAACTCCCAAACCTACTGCCAGTTTATAAAAGACACTTTCTTCAAGTAGTTTTACAGGAAATAGTCTGCATCTTTCAGGAAGACCATGATATTTATGTAGCACAGTGCTCCATCTCATGCATCAAAGTACTCCACTCCATGGCTAGCCAGTAAAGGCCTTAAAGATGAAAGAATATAGACATAGCCCACTTCCTCACCTGACCTAAACCATATTGAGAATTTGTGGGCCCTTCTTAAATGAAGACTTGCCATCTCTCCGAGACATAAACTGATCCTGGAATTGTCCTACAGTACATCCATGTCCTTCAAAAATATCTGTGACTGTCTTCTATTCCTAGACTGATAATATTGTGACATCTGATCTCCATTCTAATACTGGAAGAATGATTATTGCTCCTTGGTTACTTGGATGATGTTTCAATGTTTTAGAGGGACTGTTCCGGGAACTGGCAGTAATATGTGCGGGGATTGGTGACTTACATAACAGTTAGAGTCCATAAATAGCTAATAATATCTTTTACTGCTCTCATTAACTTTCTATAATCCCATCAAATGATATGAAGTATCTGGTATAGCTCCTTGACCTTCATTGATGCACTTGACTTAAATTGTTGAGAAATACGACAAACACTTTCGGGGTTGTCCTTCCCTACAATCAGGGCCTTTTATAGGCACAGGAGAATTAGGCTGCTGCCTAGAGTTTCCCAGGCTAGAGAAGGTGCATATATGGAGTGATAAGCAAGAATCATAAATTTAAAGCTAAGTTCCAGTCCCCCAAACACTATTCTTTAAAAAAAAAAAGACTTCTCTGTAATTTTCTAAATATATACATTAACATTTAGAATGTGTGGCCGTTTTAGTTCGTGTTAAAATATTTGATTACTAACCAGATCTTGGAAGCAGGCAGATTCCATGTTTTGAATAGTTTAAAATAGATCAGCGCTATGACCTAAAATTAATGTGAGAACATATACAGTATATAAAATATATACATCCGTGTAAATCACAAAAAAAAATTCAAAAAAGTGCATAACATGCAAAGTACATAGAGTGATAAACAACTCCCAGCATGTAATCTAGTATATTATAATCACTAAAAAAAACTGATAGTTAAAAAAATTGTAAATAATGATCAAAATAATGACCATAAATAGGTGAGTCAAAACAATGGACAGATGACTGGTAATCCAAAGAACCGTGAATAGTGTTGTCCAATTAAAAAAGTGTTAGCTGTGGGCATCAGAAGCCCTTTTCTCTTTATATCCCAGATTTCGGTGCAGCTGGCTACCCAGCATGCACCTCCCGATCTCGTACCTGCGTAGTAACTCCAGACTGGTCCTGAGCAGCTATGCCCCACCTCCTCCCGGCAGATGCAGTTTTTCAAAAATGGCATCTAACGGCCTGGAAATAACGTGAGATTTCATCAGTAGGTGCTTCGCAAGGATTCCTGAGATATATGACACCGCTATCCCAGGAGCCCTTGCGAATCACCTAGTGGCGTAATTGCCAAGGCAGCAGCAGCCGGAGGGGCTACCAGAAAAAGAACAAAAGGTATTTACTTACCAAAAAAAAAAAACTTGCAATTGGTAACTGCAGGTTTCCACCCATACCTGACGTGAAGAGTCGGTTCACATACAGGCAACCCGACTTGCCGGGGCGACCTGTGAAGTCGCGGTGCACAGCGCGCACCACGACCTCGGAGCGACATGCACGGACTTCATATCATTGAAGTCAATGCAGGTCGCCCCAAAGTAGTACAGGACCCTTTTTCTAAGTCAGAGCGACTTGTGTCGCTCCTATTAGAATGGGTCCTGTGCTAATCTATGGCAGGCGACCCACGGCGACTTGTCAGGCGACCAAGTCGCCTGACAAGTCGCCCCAGTGTGAACCGGCTCGAAATGTTTGCATCCAACTGTAGCAATGTTTTGTATGCTTTAGCTCATCAGTGGGACAGCATGATGGCTACATGATTACATAGCAGCTACATGGTTAGCACTTTCACCTGGTGGCACTAGGGTTGTTGGTTTGAATCATATCCATGGCACTACCTGTTTGTAGTTTGCGTGTTCTCCCTGTGCCTGCATTGGTTTCCTCCTGGAACCCCCAGATTCCTTCCACACTCAAAAGACATGCTGATAGGTAAATTGGCCCTAGTATGTGTGTGTGTGAATGTGAGCTAACAACCTTAGATTGTAAGCTCCTTGAGGGCTGTATGCCAGGACCACCAGAGCCTGGAAGTGCTGGCAACCATGCACCAGAGAAGAGAGCTGATACAGGTTTGGAAAAGTGATTCTGATGCTAATGACTGCAAGATTCCATCTTTTAATCGATGATAAATCACAAAAAATGCTTGCAATTGATCACAAACTGATCCATGTATTGCCACCATAAAGGAGACATTGTATTGACATGACGCCACTAATAGATATCTGTAATTATGGTTAATAGCAGCATGGAGAAAACATGTCTATCTAGAGATGCTGTCATGGCACTAATTAATGGCTAAGTAATGGCTACCTCTTAGTAGCTCCGACACATAGTGTAGTGTTGCGTTGCAGAACATCATGCTCCATTTGTCTATAATAGGAACATTCAATAGCGGTTGACACTTGTATTGTACACTATGAGTGCAGAGTGTGACCTCTTCTCCCATTCTGATTCCAGAGTACATTATGTTGGTGTCAGTAACAGTTACATAACAGGGAAGATGATCCTCAATGACATTCTAAGCTCCTACACCTTGTACTGTGCCGGTTTCCTTACATCTCTCAGGTCTCCGCTCTCAAATGTCTGAGTCCTTCCACAGCTAGCAAAGCTTCAAGAGGCTTAGAAGGCTTAAAAAGAACTCGTTATTGGCAGATACTACAGAATTAAGGCTAAACTTCAGGCAGATAAAAAAAAAAAAACACAAATTAATGCAGCTCTGTAATTATTAGTACATTGTGATTTTTTTTTTTTTTTTTATACATGCAATGTAAGTATCTAAATGTGACCTGGTATAAGCCACTTGTTGTCCCTGTACTGCAGAGCTGGAGTGTGAGAGGATTCTCACACAAGGAGCCAAGACGAGGCAAGAGTAATGCTGATAGGTGGAGAGAGCAGAGTGGCACAGACAGTGTCTGGACAAGCTCATCGAGAGCCCAGGGTGGACATACCAAATTGCGCCCCCCTTTAGATGTATAAGCATTATGTGTCAGCAAAAAATCCCATCCCCACAAAACAAATCAAGCAGTAATCTGCATGCTTACCCCCTAAGCATAAATCTCCCCTCCTCTCAGTAAAAATCCTCCCTACCAGCACAAATCTTCTCATTCCACATATTGTATGTTCCAAGCACAAAATCCACCCCCCGCCCCCCTGATTCCTCACACAAATCATTTACCCCTCAAAATTCTCCCTTCCGAGCACAATTCCCCCCCCCCCCCCCCGCACAAAGTTCCCTTCCCCAACAAGGCCAGACTGGGAATAAAATTCAGCCCTGGAAATAATTTCATACCAGCCCCATAGTATTATTATACCAGACCAACAGCATAACGCCATTATTTTCTTGTTTATAAAAGGGAAAACCATGTATTTTAAAGCCATTTGAAGAGTGTAATATATATATAGATAAGACAGATATGAAAGCTCATAGGGCTATATATATATATATATATATATATATATATATACGAGCAAATTCGGGTTAAAAGTGGTAAAAGTGCTGACATGGTACAGGAGTACAGGAGGTGGTCATAGGCTGTGTGGACATGGTACAGGAGATGTCAGGGGCTGCAGACATGGTACAGAAGATGCAGGGGCTGTGGACATGGTACAGGAGATGCAGGGGCTGCGGGCATGGTGCAGCAGATGCAGGGGCTGCGGGCATGGTGCAGCAGATGCAGGGGCTGCAGACATTGTACAGGAGATGCAGGGGCTGCGGACATGGTACAGGAGATGCAGGGGCTGCGGACATGGTACAGGAGATGCAGGGCTGCGGGCACAGTGCAGGAGATGCAGGCTTGCCGGCATTGTGCAGGGGCTGCAGGCATGGTACAGGAGATGCAGGGCTGCGGGCATAGTGCAGGAGATTCAGTGCTGCGGGCATGGTACAGGAGAATCTCATATACAAAAAGGATGAAAAATTTTGATTTTTAAATGTTGTTTTTTTTTTGGGGGGGGGGGGGGATGTTATATAGCAGAGTGTGAAAAAAATAGTTTTTTTTATCAGAATTGTCGCTATTTTTTCGTTTATATCGCAAAAAATAAAAATCGCACAGGTGATCGAATAGCACCAAAAGAAAGCTCTATTTGTAGGGAAAAAAGGACATCAATTTTATTTGGGTATAGTGTCGCACGACCGCGCAATTATCCGTTAAAGTAACGCAGTGCCGAATCGCAAAAAATAGGCCTGGTCATCAAGGGGGAAAATCCTTCCGGTCCAGAACTGGTTAAGGACCCTTTAGTATGTAATCCAAAGGGGGTCATTCTATAAGCCCTAATAGAAGATGCGGGTCACTATATAGCAGAGAGCATCAGAAGTCAGGATGTCTGTTTCACACAAACACAAAACCTCGGCAGTCCTCCAGCTCCTGGGCTGTCCTGTACTGATACCAAACCAGTTTATCAAGCTTATCTTGGCAAGCCGATGAAAACGCAGATTAACCACAATGTGCGCTGTTCATGGAACCGCTCCTGGATTGTTAGTCAAACAAATATTGTATCCAAGTGGTCAGGGCGCTTCATATTGCGTCATGTGACATCATTGATGACCGAGAATCGAGGGCCCGGTATTGTCATCTGCATCCATTAGATTAATAATAATTACCTGCTAAGAAAAACTCCATGCATCCTCTTAAAATAAGGCAGCATAATACACACTATGTAATGTGGGGGGGTTTTAAAAAGTTTCCAAACTTTTTTTATATTTAATAGAGTTTAGAAAACTTTTTGGAGAACTCTCATATTTTTATTATTTTCTCATCAACCTAAGATTTTATGCGATTCTGTTTCAATAGTTTTTTTTCTGATTAAGATCTATTCAATGCCTAGCGTAGATTGTGGTTAATCTGATCTTTCATCAGCAGGTCATGATAAATTTGATAAATCAGGGAAATTAAGCTGCAGGTAAAATGTAAGTAGCAGGATAGAGCAGAACTACAGGCAACAATAGGATAAAAATCAATAACCCATTAAAGGTAAAATGAAAAGAAACATTCAGCATCAGTGCAGAGAATTTTTCTGCAGTTCTTTTTTCTGCCTCTAGATGTCCTCAATCTTACGATCGGAATGATTAAACCCATTTCCTCTGAGCCCAGGTCACCCTGGACCCGCCACCAGTTTGAGCTTGAGCCTGTGCACTGCACCTGTGGTGCATTGATCATGGTTACAATGTATAGGCGCCTGCATTCTTTGCTATTACTGCAATCCAGAGATTTCCCTGCAGTACTTTTTTTTTGCCACTAGATGTCCTTAGTCTGATGGCCTGTGACTGGACAGTGAAAGGAGAAGCCGCACAGTGATGAGCTCTCTCTGTCACTTTGCTCTTTCCTCCTATAAGTATGCTTCGTGTGTCAGGAATCAGCAACAAGGACAGACAAATCTGCATAGCTACACTAGGAAACTGAGACTATATATACAGTATGTATGTATGTATATAAAACAAAATACACCCAAACACCAGCAAACATAAATATATACGTGAACCAAAACCAAGTGACAAAATACCTAACTAAATGACAGAATAACAGAAATCCTAACTATATATATATATATATATATATATATATATATATACATACAGTGCCTTGAAAAAGTATTCATATCCCTTGATATTTTCCACATTTTGTCATGTTACAACAAAAAACGTAAATGTATTTCATTGGGATTTTATGTGATAGACCAACACAAATTGGCACATAAATGTGAAGTGGAAGGAAAATTATAAATGGTTTCTAAATTTTTTTTTACAAATAAATATGTCAAAAGTGTGGCGTGCCTTTGTATTCACCCCCCGGGGTCAATACTTTGTAGAACCCCCTTTCACTGCAATTACAACTGCAAGTCTTTTTGGAGATGTCTCTACCAGCTTTGCACATCTCGAGAGTGACATTTTTGCCAATTCTTTGCAAAATAGCTCAAGCTCTGTCAGATTGGATAGAGAACATCTGTGAACAGCAATTTTCAAGTCTTGCCACAGATTCTCAATTGGATTTAGGTCTGCACTTTGATTGGGCCATTCTAACACATGAATATGCTTAAACCTAAACCATTCCATTGTAGCTCTGGCTGTATGTTTATGGTCATTGTCCTGTTGGAAGGTGAACCTCCGCCCCAGTCTCAAGTCTTTTGCAGACTCTAACAGTTTTTCTTCTAAGACTGCCCTGTATTTGGTTCCATCCATCTTTCCATCAACTCTGACCAGCTTTCCTTTCCCTGCTAAAGAAAAGCATTCCCACAACATGATGCTGCCACCACCATGTTTCACGGTGGGGATGGTGTGGTCAGGGTGATGTGCAGTGTTAGTTTTCCACCACACATAGCGTTTTGCTTTTATGCCAAAAAGTAAAATTTTGGTCTCATCTGACCAGAGCACCTTCTTCCACGTTTGCTGTGTCCCCCACATGGCTTCTCACAAACTGCAAACAGGACTTCTTATGGCTTTCTTTTAACAATGGCTTTCTTCTTGCCACTCTTCCATAAAGGCCAGATTTGTTGAGTGCTGACTAATAGTTGTCCTGTGGACAGATTCTCCCACCAGAGCTTTGGATCTCTGCAGCTCCTCCAGAGTTACCATGGGACTCTTGGCTGCTTCTCTGATTAATGCTCACCTTGCCCGGCCTGTCAGTTTAGGTGGAGGGCCATGTCTTGGTAGGTTTGCAGTTGTGCCATACTCTTTCCATTTTCGGATGATGGGTTGAGCAGTGCTCCGTGATATATTCAAAGCTTGGGAATTTTTTTCATTACCTAACTCTGCTTTAAACTTCCCTAGAACAGTATCTCTGACCTGTATGGTGTGTTCCTTGGCCTTTGTGATGCTGTTTGTTCACTAAGGTTCTCTAACAAACCTCTGAGGGCTTCACAGAACAGCTTCTTTCATACTGAGATTACATTACACACACTTTTTTTACAAATTAGATGACTTTTGAAGGCACTTGGTTCCGTTTTAGTTAGGGGTAGCAGAGTGAAAAGGGGTGAATACAAATGCACACCACACTTTTCAGATATTTATTTGTAAAAGAAGTTTGAAAACTATTTATCACTTTCCCTCCACTTCACAATTATGTGCCACTTTGTGTTGGTCTATCACATAAAATCCCCATTAAGTTTTTGGTTATAACATGACAAAATGTAGAAAAATCTAAAGGGGTATGAATACTTTTTCAAGGCACTATATATACAAATGGAGGAAAACAGGGAAGCAAGCTAACACTGGAGGGGCATAAAACATTTAGGAAGGGTAAACCAAAACAAGGGGAAATAGAAACAATGCAGCAGGGTTCACAGTATGAGTACAAGGCAAGAGCATGGGCAAAAACAGGAACAATATAACGGTTAGCTTTATCTGCCAGATACAGAAAAACACTGGAGCAATGTGTAACAGCAGAAGAGGCACTAAATACCTTACCAGCAGCAAGAAAATCCCAGTAATCGGCTCCACCTGGAGCTGGCTGCTGGAAGGGTATTTAGTCCCTCTTCTGCTGTTACACCTTGATCCAGTGTTTTGCTTGCTGCCAGATACTGCTAGCCATTATCTTATTCCTGAATCCTGCTGCCTTGTCCTATCTCCCTTTTTTCCTGATCCCAGTTTTGATTTCCCCTTCCTAAATGTTCCCTGCCGCTCCAATTTTAGCTTGCTTTTCTGTTTTCCCAGTGGCTGGAAGACACCTACTGGTGGACACTGGAATTTCAAGCCTCCGCCCAGGAAGCCACAGTTCCAGCAGCAGGTGATCTAGGTCCTGACATCTTGTCAGCACATGAACTGATTAGCTCTTTGTACTGCTTCTTCCTCCCACACTCCAGCCCTGCTGTACAAGGACTACAAGAGGCTTATACCAGGTCATATTCGGATACTGCTTGTATTTAAAAAAATATATTTAATAATATAATAATGATTAAGGAGCTGCATTAATATGTGTCTTTTATATCTTTCTAGAGTTAAGCTTTAACTTCATGTTAGAGTAAACCTGTGCATCTTTTATGAACTTTGACATAAAACTTCTATAGACTAGCAGTCATCACAATATGCTTGTGGTTACCTTTATTACCAGAAAAGCCTTTTCTGTGGCCCTGTCTGTTTTAGTTTCACTGTGTTACTGAGTTCTGATGTCATGTCTAAGCAATGCCTACCGCCAGCCTTTAAGATAAAGCTGCAGTGACATCATCTGATTGGCTGTAGGAAAAAGTTATGCATATGTTTTTTTTTTAATAAAACATAATGGTGGTGGGGGGGTTGCACTTTAACCTCTTGGCACCGAGCACACACAAATATACGGCCTCTCAGCGGCTGGTCCTTGGCGCCGAGCGGCAGCATATTTGCGTGCAATAGTGCCAACAGGGCTGTGCTGAGAGCACACGTTCCGGCCACAGTGACCGGTAGTTTCCAGATCATGTGACAGCCAATCACTGTGGTCACATGGCCATAAGCCTCGTCCCACCTCCTGGCAATCCAAACCCCTTAAAAGGCTGGTAAGGGCCAGTGCCAAGGGGTTGAAAACATACAAGTAAAAAAGTAACTAAAATGAAAGTGACCCACGGCCATTCTAGTTCCCCTTTGAGTGTAATGGCGGGGTGAGCAGGGTTTCCATATGAATGTAATGCTGCTGGTACCAGCATTTTCGTGGAGAGGTATTCAGCTTTGTGTTCACACCCCAGGTAAATAAAGAGATTATTGAATAAAGGGACTGCTGGCTAGAGTGACGGAGGAATCTGCCAGCTGTTACACCACAGGACCTCGATTCTATCCAGCCCGCTCCTGATATACCTGGTTTGTTCTATTTTCAGGCGCGTGGTGGGTGTGACTATGTGCAGCCTGCGAACCATTCATCATCCATTGTAATCACTCAAATCAGGAATGTAGACAGATCAGAGAGGAGAACACTTCACTGAGCCATAGACAATGCCATTTATTTCACTAATTCAATTCAAAAAGTGAAACTCATATATTTTACATACTGGAGATGCGTTACACTGGGAGTGATATATTTCAAGCATTTCTTTTTCTTAATTTTGATCATTATGGGTAACAGTTAGTGATAACCCAAGATTCAGTATCTCAGAAAATTAGAATATTACATAAGGTCAATTAAAAAAAAAAAAAGGATTTTTAATACAGAAATGTTGGCTTACTGAAAAGTATGTCCATGTACGGTATAGAATGCACTCAATACTTGGTTGGGGCTCCTTTTGCATGAATTACTGCATCAATGCGGCGTGGCATGGAGGCAATCAGCCTGTGCCACTGCTGAGGTGTTATGGAAGCCCAGGTTTGATAGCGGCCTTCAGCTCATCTGCATTGTTGGGTCTGGTGTCTCTCATCTTCCTCTTGACAATACCCCACAAGACCATGAATAACAGGCAGGAACAGGTGTACACAGGCATGAACCCCTGACACACTACATCTATCCCTGTGGGTACATCAAATCTGTCCACCTGTGGATGAAAAAATCTGGGGCGTAGACTCCGCTTCAACATGATAGCTAATTAAAGCCTTACAGAGGTCCATCTGACCTCTAAAGCTTCATTATTTTTAATGTGATTACATTTTGGAGTGTAGCTCCCTCTCTATACTCTCCACAAAAAAATCTCTTCTATGGGAAGTACCCCTATGGCTAGTTGTGGGCTCATCCCAGCTGTGGGTTCATTTCAGCTTTGATCCAGGCCTAACCTAGGCAGTCTAAATATCTTTATATGGGCTCCCATATTCGCCGTTGGAGGCGTTTTTGATGTTCGCCTGCCAGCATCTGCGTTGTAGCCTGCCCTGTCCTGGATATGGAATTGAGTTCTTTACACAATAAAAGCTTTCAAAAGCCCCCGAAGAAGCAAACACAATCCACGAAACATGTCGGGCATTATCCAATTGGGTAATCCATTTGTGGTATCACTACAAAACTCTCAATGTGGTGTATTTTAACAAATTAAATGTTCATGTATACTTGCCCTTCTTTCTCATTTTTCCCTTGTAAGATTCCTTTTCATGATTTTATGGCAATGTAATAAATGTGTATTTTATGGATATCTTCAGTGTACAATGAGTATTTATGGTACCATCAAAGTCCAATTGCCTCAATTATACAAAAAGTATGGCATGAAAGGAAGCCATCCATTGTTTACAATTGTCATGTGATCTGCTGTGATTGGTCACAGTGATCACATGGTACCAGAAGCGAGGGGGTACACTGATCAGTCATCGCGCTGGTTGACGGAGGCACAGACAGCAATACCAAACTGACAAGTGTTAGGCTGCATTCACATGTCAGCGTATGGATCACGGGCAGAATCGCCGCGATTCCGCCCGCGTTCCGGAGATCGTTGCAAATCGCGGGACACCTGTGCGTTGCCCGTGATTTGCAATAGCACCCCAAACGCTGAGCGATGTTGCCGCGATTTCCGCCTGCCGAATCGCGGTAACCTCGCGCAAAAAAAAAATCGCGGGATGCATTACGCCCAAAAGAGTACAAGAGCTTCTTTGGAGCGTATTGCGTCCTGCGTTTTTTTTTGCGCGATGTTACCGCGATTCGGCAGGCGGAAATCGCGGCAACATCGCTCAGCTTTTGGGGGGCTATTGCAAATCACGGGCAACGCACAGGAGTCCCGCGATTTGCAATGATCTCCGGATCGCGCGCCAATTCTGCCCACGATCCATACGCTGACATGTGAATGCAGCCTTATAATCCCTCTGCACTCTATCCAAAATTTAAAAAAAATATTTTGTCTTTAGTTATATTTTAATATTTAAACTTTTTGTTCTTTTTATTGGTTTTGTTTGTTCATTTTTTAGTTATAAATAGGGGGAAAAAAATTCAATTTGTAAATATTTTCTGCAATGCTTCGAACCATAATCCTAATGTTAGTACTTTTTTTCTACAGTAACAATATTTATTTAACACTGGTCGAAAAAGAAAAAAGTGTGTTTCTTCTAGTTTTGCAACTTTTGTTTGTCTAAGGATTTCTTTAAAAAAAAAGTTAATTTTTGCAAGACAAAATCACGGCTTTGTTTGTCCTAAAATAAAAATATATGTATTACTTCGTTATCTCCATTATCTATCCAAATCAGTGTTTCTCAACTTTTTTTCAGTCAAAGTACCCTTTAAAAATGATGGACAGTCTCGAGGCACCTAAAATGTAAAAGCTATTCTAATAGAATTACATAATGCAGCAACATCCACAAGTCCAAGTAACGTTGATTTATTCTTTTAACCACTTGCCTTCTGTGCACTTAAACACCCTTCCCATCCAGGCCAATTTTCAGCTTTCAGCGCTGTCACAATTTGACTGACAATTGCGTGGTCATGCTACACTGTACCCATTTGAAATTTTTATCATTTTTTTCACACAAATAGAGCTTTCTTTTGGTGGTATTTAATCATCTCTGGGTTTTTTATTTTTTACAAAAAAAAAGAATAAAGACAAAAAATTTTGAAAAAAAAAAAAAAGTTTTTCTTATTTTCTGCGAGTAAATTTTGAAAATAAATTTTTCTCCTTCACTGATGTGCGCTGATGAGGCGGCACTGATGGGCACTGATAGGCTGCACTGATGGGCACTGATGAGGTGGCACTTATGGGCACTGATGAGGAGGTACTAATATGCCGCACTGATGAGCACTGATAGGCGGCACTGAGAGGCGGCACTGAGAGGCGGCACTGAGAGGCGGCACTGATGAGCACTGATAGGTGGCACTGCTGGGCACTGATAGGCGGCACTGCTGGGCACTGAGAGGTGGCACTGCTGGGCACTGACAGGTGGCACTGCTGGGCACTGAGAGGCGGCACTGAGAGGCGGCACTGATGGGCACTGATAGGCGGCACTGATGGGCACTGGCGGATGGCACTGGACACTGACGGGTGGCACTGATGAGCGGCACTGATGGGCAGCACCATCAGTGCCCACACTCAGTGCCCATAGTGCTGCCAGTCAGTGCTCATCAGTGCCTAGATGAGCAGGCACTGATGGGCACTGACTAGCAGCACTATGGGCACTGATTGTGGGCATTGATGGGGGGCACTGATGGCGGGCACTGTGGGCACTGATGGGGGGGCACTGTGTGTGTGTTTTTACCTTGTGTAATCAGGGCACTGGTGATCGGTGCCCTGATTACATTCTCCTGTGTCCCCGGCGCTGTGAGGCTCCCCCTCCTTCCTCACACTGCAGGCTCCGTGTGAGGAAGGAGCGCCGGCGATGAGAGATGATCTCATATGTTTACATATGAGATCATCGCTCATTGGACGGCCAGCTCACGTGGTGAATGGCCGCTGTGATTGGCCATTCACCACGATCTGTGATCGGCCGTGTCCAAGGGACACGACCGACACAGATTTTCCCCGCAGCGTGCTCGCGGGAGAGCGCTGGGGGCGTGTCACTGGGAGGCCGTTTAAAAACGGCCTCCCGAAAATTCGAGTCCGCGCTGCAGCCGTATATAGTCTGTAGCGCGGATGGGGGGTGGTTAAAGCAAATATTCTGCAAACTGGTACTGACTGGTTTTCCAATGTTTCTCTTCTCCCTCAGTTTTTTCCATCACTCTGCTAATGTGACCCCAACGCTGATAGAGAGAGGCAGGGGAGGGTCAAACAAGGATGCTCTGAAGGCGATTGGCATCCTCCTTATCAACAGATGATGTCTTTGGTCGTTAGGCAGCTAAAGGGTTGTAATGGTGCACAATGTGACTTATGGCGCTTTTCCACTGCATGGAACCAAACGGTTTGGCTTGCTTTTGTGCTTTTCCACTGCTGGTACCGCATGGTATAGTGTAGGAACGGTTCAGTACGGTACGGTACAGCGGCGCTTTTCTACTGCATGGAACCGAACGGTACGGCTCTCAAAAACAGTACCTACTCGATTGTGGTTCCAACAGGTACCATAACCGGTACCATATCCCACAATCCTTTGCATGCAGTCACTACTAGCCACTGATTGGTCAGAGAATCCCACCCACCCCATTGTTATCCCACCCACTTATCTTTAGTACTACTTTAGTGGAAAAGCAAACCATACCGTACCGTCCCGAACCGTTCCAACACCGTACCATGCGGTACCAGCAGTGGAAAAGCAAACCGGGCCAAGCAGGGCCGAGTAGAGCCGAGCCGGTACTTGCAGTGGAAAAGTGCCATTAGTGTAACTAAAAAGGCATCCACATGCCGGCTTGTATACAATTTGTGGGCAATTTTTAGGCATTTTGCCAAGGCATCCCTGCAGAAACCTCAGGGCACCCTGGTTGGTAAAGGTCGATCCAAATAATGATTCTTACCGAATAAACAGGTCCATAGCAGAAATGTAAAAACTGCCCTGGTCCATAGAGGGTGTACAGGTATAAGGTACCCCATTACATTGCATTTGCTGCCAACACATCACAACAGACCTAAAAAAAAAAAAAAAAAAAAAAAGGTCATGCACCATTTTTTCCAATTCAGAGCCCTAAAAGGAACTACAGTATGTAATGTGCTGCAATGCAAGTGCTTTTTTTAGTGTGGCGGAATGCCATTAATAGCAAATGGCACCATGATCCACTAACATGTGCAAGGTGCATTGCCACAATGTATAGGTGTGAATGTGCTCAAACTGTTGCTGAGTTTGCACAGACCGTTACTAAAAGAATGTGTTATTGAAATTAGAGATATTGAGGATAAAACTATCATTTGGAAGTAATAGCCTTGCCCTTTTACCAAACCCCAAACCTTCCAATTGGCCAACCATGAACACAGACTGCCTTCATAAGGCTCTGAATTATTCATCCCGACTTTCATCTTGTGTATCTGGCCTCTGCTCTATATGCTTGAGACTCATCTTCTGAGTTACCTTAAAGCGGAGTTCCGGGCACAAAAAAGATTTTTTTTTTTTGTGCCCCTCCGCTAGGTATGCCTCACCTGAAAAGGAATTGGATAGTTATTTTTTTTTTTTTGTTTACTCACCTTTTTATTGAAGATCGTAAATACTCACCTATGACAGCTTCCTCCTCCAGCGCCGAGGCTCACCCCGTCACTTCCTGCCTCGCGATGATTCCTGGGAGATAAACGTCATAGCTCCCAGGAATCAATGCGCCGCACCGGCCCCGCTCGTCATTTCCGGGCGACGCCGCATTCACCTGCTAAACAGCTTCTGGGCATGCCCAGAAGCTGTTTAGGAATGCGGCGCCGCACCGGAAGTGACGAGAGGGGCCGGTGCAGTGCATTCTGGGACACGAAGATGCGGAAGAAGACAGAGAAGAGGACCGCGCCGGCTTCAGCTGCCCACAACCGAGATGGAAACGCTGTGGAAGAAATTTTCTAAGTAAGTATTTCTTCTTACAGGTAAGTGCGAACCGGGACAGATCAGAGGCTAGCCATTGTGGAATGTGCTAGCCCTGACTGTCCCGGGGGTATGTTCAGAAAAAAATCGTTTCTCTGCCCGGAACTCCGCTTTAAATCAAGTCTACTAAAACATAGTCCCATCCACCTCCATAAATAATTCACAGAGAAATAAACTGTATAGTACAGTATCATGTGACAAGAGGTTGTGCGCTATCCTGATTGTTAGGAAAGTGGAAAAACAGTATTGATAAAGCAGCTACTGATAAGACTTTTGCTTGTAATCACACTGGAAGCCCATTTATATAGATTTCAGTCTCTAGCCCTGATGAAGGGGGCCATTTTAGACCCCCTAAACATGTTGCCTATTCTTTCAATTGTCCAGCTGCCCTTTAATAGAACAAGGTCACATCTGGACCTTTTAACAGTGGTGTGGTCTTTTATTTTATAATCTTATTGCAAAAAGCGCGCTAGGGTTCTAGGTATAAATTATTATATCCAATGCCAATAGTATTGTGAAATTCCTGAGTTTAGCACTGCTGCAATGTTTTCTGGGTATAATGAGCACTTCCACAAGAACTGATGTGAACATGATGTATCAATGTATGTCCTCTGTTCTCCTCCCTATTCTGCATACTTGAATTTACATCTTATCACTCGTATTCTTATTCCTTATAGCAGAGATGTAATGACAAAGGATAACGACGAGATGACTAGGATCAGTGACCTCATTATTATCTGGTATGATGAGCAAGGATGAAAACTGTGCAATAAGATGTGAGTAACACAGAATGTAAATGAAGGTATGCAGAATAAGGGAATACAGGGAATTTGTGTATTACATACATACATGGGATCTCCAACATGATACATTCTTGTCTTTATAGGCCATATTGATAGCCTAAAGAGCTCCATGCTGCCGTGTACATAATGACATAAAAGAAGGTGGTAAGGGCATTTCTTATAATAGAGTGAATTTATATTATTTACATGGCTATGCTCTCTGCTCTGGTTCATTTGTACCAATTTTAACTGCCAGTAGTGATTAGATTTAGAGAGGCAAGGATCCATCAACTGCCACTTGCACTTTAACCACTTAAGCCCCGGAAGATTTTACCCCCTTCCTGACCAGGCCCTATTTTGCGATTCGGCACTGCGTGATTTTAACGGACAATTGCGCGGTCGTGCGACGCTGTACCAAAATGAAATTGACGTCCTTTTTTCCCCACAAACAGAGCTTTCTTTTGGTGGTATTTGATCACCTGTGCGATTTTTTACTTTTTGCGCTATAAACAAAAAATGAGCGACAATTTTGAAAAAATAACAATAGTTTTCACATTTTTTTATATGAAATTCCCAAAAAGAAAATGTAAAAATCTAAATTTTTTAACATTTTTGGCCAATTTGTTTTCTGCTACATATGTTTGGTAAAAAAAATCCCAATAAGCGTATTTTGATTGGTTTGCGCAAAAGTTATTGCATTTACTAACTAAGGGAAAGATTTCTGTCATTTTTGGTGGGTTTTTTTTTAACGAGCAATGGCGGCGATCTGCGATTTTTTAAAACGGGACTTTGGCATTGCGGTGGACAGATCGGACCCTTGACTGACATTTTTTACACTTTTGGGGGTACCAGAGACATTACTACAGTAATCAGTGCTATACATATGCACTGTTACTGTAAAAATTACACTGGCAGGGAAGGGGTTAACTTTATTGGAGAGGCAGGGGTTAAATGTGTCCCTAGGGGCGTGTTTCTAACTGTAAAGGGGCGTGGCTTTTCTTGTAACCACAGAGATATACGATCCTACATAGCAGGACCGTATGATCTCTGCAGTTACACAAGGGAGAATGACAGGAGGCTTTGTTTACATTAGCCGCCTGCCTTTCTCCCTCTGCACCGGACGATCGCGAGTGACTGGCGGACATCGGGTCCGCCGGTCACACGTGCGGACTTGTTAGGGAACGAGCGGGGGCGGGAGCGCGCCTCTGGCGGAGCGCGCTCGCCCCCTAGAAGCTCACAGGCTAGTGACGTCACTTTGCCTGTACGGGGCTGACCGCCGCAGTAAATAGTCATGCAGCGGTCGGCAAGCGGTTAAGTGACCCTTTTCCCATCTTTACTTAATTTTCTCTATGCCCATGCTCGGCTCCCAGGAGTGAAGCAAGCAATGCCCATGTTCAGCCCCCAGGAGTGAAGCAAGCAATGCCCATGTTCAGCCCCCAGGAGTGAAGCAAGCAATGCCCATGTTCAGCCCCCAGGAGTGAAGCAAGCAATGCCCATGTTCAGCCCCCAGGAGTGAAGCAAGCAATGCCCATGTTCAGCTCCCAGGAGTGAAGCAAGCAATGCACATGTTCAGCCCCCAGGAGTGAAGCAAGCAATGCCCATGTTCAGCCCCCAGGAGTGAAGCAAGCAATGCCCATGTTCAGCCCCCAGGAGTTAAGCAAGCAATGCCCATATTCAGCTCCCAGGAGTGAAGCAAGCATTGCCCATGTTCAGCCCCCAGGCGTGAAGCAAGCAATCCAGCTCTTCTGGATGAGCGTGTCCCTCTCTTCCCCATTTCTATGTGTCTCATGATTCACCCAGAGCTGTAACATGGGGGCAGAGAAGGTATCAATGGCTCTGTGTAAGCTCTGATAGGTTGGTCTAGAGCAGAATTCTCGAAACCTTCCTAACAAAGGGCTAGCTCACTGTCCTTAAGGGGCCAGACTGTGACCAGTGAGAGTAGAAAATGTCCTACTGTCAGTGGGAGATTGGAAAACGTTTTAGGCTTGGTCGTTGTTTTCAGTGAGAGGAATAATGCCCCGTTGTTGGTATCATTTGGAGGAAAAGTGCCCCACCATTGGTATCAGTGGGAGGAATAGTGCCCCATCGTTGGTATCAGTGGGAGGAATAGTGCCCCATCATTGGTATAATTTGGAGGAATAGTGCCCCATCATTGGTATCAGTGGGAGGAATAGTGTCCCATCATTGGTATCAGTAGAAGGAATAGTGCCCCATCATTGGTATCAGTGGGAGGAATAGTGTCCCATCATTGGTATCAGTGGGAGGAATAGTGTCCCATCATTGGTATCAGTGGGAGGAATAGTTCCCCATCATTGGTATCAGTGGGAGGAATAGTTCCCCATCATTGGTATCAGTGGGAGGAATAGTGCCCCATCATTGATATCAGTGGGAGCAATGGTGTCCCATCGTTGGTGTCAGGGGAAGAAGAATGCCCCATCATTGCTATCATTAGGAAAAATAGTGGCCTCTCATTGGTGTCAGTTGGAGGAATAGTGCCCCATCATTAGAATTAGTGAAAGGAATAGTGTCCCATCATCGTTATCAGTGGGAAGAATAGTGTCCCATCATTGGTATAAGTGATAGGAATAGTGCCCCATCATTGGTACACTTTTTATGTGTTGCCGCCCCTCTTTATAATATAATATCATATAATACAATAACAACATAAAATACAATAAAATATATATCGATTAAATTAAAGGATACGTTTTAGAATATTTAGTTAGTTTAGAATATGGAATACATGCCCATTTTTTTGCAGGTAAAAAAATGGGCATTTATAATTTTTTTCTTTTGGAGCCTGTAAAGCATTGCACCAATAATCATAAGATCGCTGGTGCCATGCAGGTCTCTCTCAGATCTGTCAGTATATCTGAGTACCCGTACATCTCATACGGGCAGGCAGATACAGCACCGTGGTAGTTCATTGAGAACTACAAGTCAACAACCGCAAAGAATGTTGGGGCTTGTAGTTCATTCACACACAGAGCTGCTGCAGCATTGGGAACATGTTACATATTTCACCCTTAAAATGGGTGGAACATGTAACATGTTCCCAAAAGGTGAACTTATCCTTTGAGTGCCGGTTCACATTTGTGCGATGCGGGAACGCTGCGAATTTGCACCGTGATCCTGCATCGCATCCGCACCTCTGGGTGTCAATTAAAAGTTAATGACACCCCCAGTTGCGATCGCATATCGCAGTGCGATCTGCAAGTTCGCACAGAATCGGATCGCACTAGTGTGAACCACTATGCGATCCGATTCTGCTGCGGATAAAAAAGAGTTTAGTGCGGATGCGGTGCGAATTCAGCCATACAAAGTGTATGGCTGAAATTCGCACCGCACATGAGATCGCATGTAATTTAGGAGCATTGCGCTCCGAACTACATGCGATCCCCGCGATCGCACTAATGTGAACAGGGGCTAAAATGTATGTAAGCCCTAACAGTGAATTTCTCCTATTTACTGCTTCTTGGTCAGATAAACACAGTATACATTTAGGGGATTTTGCTGTGTCAGTGTGAGAAAAAAAAAAAAAAAAAACTCAGTCAATCCTGTCAGAAATTCGATAAGCTCCAAACTTCCTGTACACTGCCTGTGCTGCACTGTTGCCAATAATCAGTGTTAAGCGAGTTTTCAGTCCTTGTGGACTTCAGAACACCTCCTCTCATGCTATGGAGATAAGGAGAAGTATTCTGCAGTCCTAACTTTCTGTCCTGGGGTGACAACGCTACTTTTTTATAGATATAGTAAAGTGAGTGAGCGTTGCCACCCTAGGACAGGAAGTGTGTTACTGGCAGGATCACTAGGTGAAAATAAAGTAACAATGCCTGAAAAAAAGAAAAAAAATGTAGCCACCACGTATCAGAACTTTAGATACACTTGGCCTTATCTTGGAATTTTAGGTACACTTAAAAATATCCAGCAGGAGTAGTAACAACTTTTAACCACTTCCGCACTGCTCACTAGAGCTCTACTGCGGCAAAGTGGTTCGTTATCGTCTGGCGACGTACACCTACGTCGCCAGACACTCCCCTTTCTCGGCGGCGCGCACGTGCCGCCGGAGGCTCGCTCCCGCTGTATTCAGTCACAGCGGCAGTCGGGCCAGGGGAGGAGCGTCGGTGATCACCGCCGCTCTTCCCCGATCGTCGGGGATTGGAGTCTGGAGATCCGCCTGCTTGTGTAAACAAAGCGGGCGGATCTCCTAAGTGACAGGCAGGGTCAGATTGCAGGGTTCAGCATAGCTGAACCTGCGATCTGTCCCTGTGTCACACAGTCACCTCCCCCCACACACGTTAGTAAGCACCAGGCATGTATTAACCCCTCCCTCTCCAATAAAATTAACCCCTTCCCTGCCAGTGTCATTTTTACAGTAACAGTGCATATGTATAGCACTGATTACTATAGAAATGTCACTGATACCCCCAAAAGGGTCAAAAATGTCAGTCAAGGGTCCGATCTGTCCGCCGCAATGTCGCAGTCCCGCAAAAAAAAATCGCAGATCGCCGCCATTACTCGTTAAAAAGAAAAACACCAAAAATGACAGAAATCTTTCCCTTAGTTAGTAAACGCAATAACTTTTGCGCAAACCAATCAAAATACGCTTATTGTGATTTTTTTTACCAAACATAGGTAGGAGAAAACAAATTTAGATTTTTACATTTTTGGGGGGGGGGGGGGGGGAAATTCATATAAAAAAAATGTGAAAAATATTGTTATTTTTTCAATATTTATGCTCTTTTTTTGTTTATAGTGCAAAAAGTGAAAAATTGCACAGGTGATCAAATACCACCAAAAGAAAGCTCTGTTTGTGGGAAAAAAGGACGTAAATTTAGTTTGGGTACGGCGTCGCACGACCGCGCAATTGTCAGTTAAATTCGCACAGTGCCGAATCGCAAAAAGTGGCCCAGACGTAAGACAGCAAAATCCTCCGGTGGTAAAGTGGTTAAACACAGAAATCATATCACCAGGGTCTATCAGAAATAAAAGAAATGGGGAGCTGGCTTATTTTAACAACATTCCCTAGAAACTGAAATCTTGGTTTTGGGTGAATTGTTTGGAATCAATGGATTAATCCATATTGGATATGGATATGGATTAGTCCATATTGTCCAGGGCTGCTCCACCAGTGTATGCTTATCACTTGTATAAGGGATGGGAGGGAACAAGAAATGACAAAGCCACTTACTACCAGTTTCCTAATAATAATCATCTATTACACAGGACATTAGTAATAAGCATCTATTACACAAGACATTTTTATAACACTAATATATTCAGAGAGCCAGCACACTGCTCTGTGTCAATACCAGCATTGCTTTCTATATATAACCTAGACATACAGGTTGGTCGATGTGTCAGCACTATGAACCAATCACTTATACAATGCTATATTTTCTATAGTACACAACCAGGAAATATTCCCTTAACCATTGGGAAACTCTGGGAAATATTTTTTCATTGTTCCTGTTTTCAAATAATAGCTCTGATCTGTTTTGCATGGAAAGATACAGTATGAAGTAAACAAGAGGACTATTTTTCTACAATATTAGTCAGGGTGGCCAGGTACTAGGAATACAATTCAGGGGTGTATTACTAGGGGGATCTCCAGCAGAAGGAAGGAAGTCCTGTCTCCCCTATAAAGATTTTTAGTTATCACTAGAGGGGTCACCAGCAGGAGGGAGGAGGTCCTGGTTCCTCTATATAGATCTTTAACCACTTGCCGACCGCCGCAAGTACATATACTGCGGAGGTCAGCCCCAGCCAGGCAAAGTGACGTACCGGTACGTCACTAGCCTGTCACCGGCTTGTGAGCCAATAGCGCGCGAGCATGCGCCTGCTGAGGCGGGCGAGCGCGCGCCCGCTGAGAGCGCGCGCCCGCCCCGGCTCGTTCCCTAACAAGTCAGTGCGTGTGACCGGCGGACCCGATGTCCGCCGGTCACTCTCGATCGTTCGCCGGGAAGGGAGAAAGGCAGGCGGCTGATGTAAACAAGCCGCCTGTCATTCTCCCCTGTGTAAAAATGGAGATCAGACGGTTCTACTATGTAAGACCGTTGATCTCTGTTTTTACACCAGTAGCCATGTCCAATCACAGTTAGAAGCACGCCCCTAGGACACACTTAACCCCTCCCTCTCCAATACAGTTAACCCCTTCCCTGCCAGTGTCATTTTTACAGTAACAGTGCTTATGTATAGCACTGATTACTGCAGTAATGTCATTGGTAACCCCAAAAGTGTCAAAAATGTCAGTCAAGGGTCCGATCTGTCCACCGCAATGTCGCAGTACCGCAAAAAAAAAAAAATCGCAGATCGCCGCCATTACTCGTTAAAAAATAAAACACCAAAAATGACAAAAATCTTTCCCTTTGTTAGTAAACGAGATAACTTTTGCGCAAACCAATCAAAATACGCTTTTTGCGATTTTTTTTACCAAACATATGTAGCATAAAACAAATTGGCCGAAAATGTTAAAAAATTTTGATTTTTACATTTTTTTGGGGGGAATTTCATATAAAAAAATGTGAAAAATATTGTTACTTTTGCAAAATTGACGCTCTTTTTTTGTTTATAGCGCATGATCAAAAAATCGCACAGATGATCAAATACCACCAAAAGAAAGCTCTGTTTGTGGGAAAAAAAGGACGTCAAAATTCGTTTAGGTACGGCGTCGCACAACCGCGCAATTGTCCGTTAAAGTCACGCAGTAAAAAATCGCAAAAAAACCCCTGGTCAGGAAAGGGGTAAAATCTTCTTGGGCTTAAGTGGTTAATTAACACAAGAGGGGTCACCGGCAGTAGGGAGGAGGTCCTGATTCCTCTATATAGCTCTTTAATTATCACTAGAGGGAGCAGCATTCCTGTATATAGACCTATAATTATTTCTAAAAGTATCACCAGCAGAAGGAATTATGTTCTGATTCCTCCATACAGATCTTAGCTATAACTAGAGGATCATTCACTAGCAGGGCCGACGCTACCACTAGGCAGGTTAGGCAGCCGCCTAGACAGGGCTGGCGCTACCACTAGGCAGGTTAGGCAGCCGCCTAATCACTAGCAGGAATAAGTAGGTCCAGATTCTCCTATATAAATCTCAGACATCCCAACCTGCAAAAACTCATTTCAGGGAGGTTAGGCCCCCCCCCCACACGCCGCCGCCCCCCCCCCCCCACGCACGTGCCGCACCCCCCCCCCCTTTCCAATTTAACACTACCAGAGAATAATGAAATGAAATGTAATCAGTATACCTGGTCACTGGTGCTGGTACTGGTCACTGGTGCTGGCCTGGTCACTGGTGCTGGTACTGGTCACTGGTGCTGGCCTGGTCACTGGTGCTGGTCACTGGTGCTGGTCACTGGTGCTGACTGGTGCTGGTACTGGTGCTGGTCACTGGTACTGGTCACTGGTGCTGGCCTGGTCACGTCACTGGTGCTGGTACTGGCCTGGTCACTGGTGCTGGTACTGGTGCTGGTCTGGTCACTGGTGCTGGTACTGGCCTGGTCACTGGTGCTGGTACTGGTCACTGGTGCTGGTACTGGCCTGGTCACTGGTGCTGGTCTGGTCACTGGTGCTGGTACTGGCCTGGTCACTGGTGCTGGTACTGGCCTGGTCACTGGTGCTGGTACTGGCCTGGTCACTGGTGCTGGTACTGGTGCTGGTACTGGCCTGGTCACTGGTGCTGGTGCTGGTCTGGTCACTGGTGCTGGTACTGGCCTGGTCACTGGTGCTGGTACTGGTCTGGTCACTGGTACTGGTACTGGCCTGGTCACTGGTGCTGGTACTGGCCTGGTCACTGGTGCTGGTACTGGTACTGGCCTGGTGACTGGTGCTGGTGCTGGTACTGGTCACTGGTACTGGCCTGGTCACTGGTGCTGGTCTGGTCACTGGTGCTGGTACTGGCCTGGTCACTGGTGCTGGTACTGGCCTGGTCACTGGTGCTGGTACTGGTCTGGTCATTGGTACTGGTGCTGGTACTGGCCTGGTCACTGGTGCTGGTACTGGCCTGGTCACTGGTGCTGGTACTGGTGCTGGTACTGGCCTGGTCACTGGTGCTGGTACTGGCCTGGTCACTGGTGCTGGTACTGGTGCTGGTACTGGCCTGGTCACTGGTGCTGGTCACTGGTGCTGGTACTAGCGCTGGTACTGGCCTGGTCACTGGTGCTGGTACTGGTGCTGGTACTGGCCTGGTCACTGGTGCTGGTCACTGGTGCTGGTGCTGGTACTGGCCTGGTCACTGGTGCTGGTGCTGGCCTGGTCACTGGTGCTGGCCTGGTCACTGGTGCTGGTACTGGTACTGGCCTGGTCACTGGTGCTGGTACTGGCCTGGTCACTGGTGCTGGTACTGGTGCTGGTCTGGTCACTGGTGCTGGTACTGGCCTGGTCACTGGTGCTGGTACTGGTGCTGGTCACTGGTGCTGGTACTGGCCTGGTCACTGGTGCTGGTGCTGGTCTGGTCACTGGTGCTGGTACTGGCCTGGTCACTGGTGCTGGTACTGGCCTGGTCACTGGTGCTGGTCTGGTCACTGGTGCTGGCCTGGTCACTGGTGCTGGTACTGGTACTGGTCTGGTCACCGGTGCTGGTACTGGTGCTGGTCTGGTCACTGGTGCTGGTACTGGTGCTGGTCTGGTCACTGGTGCTGGTACTGGCCTGGTCACTGGTGCTGGTACTGGCCTGGTCACTGGTGCTGGTCACTGGTGCTGGTACTGGTACTGGCCACTGGTGCTGGTACTGGTCTGGTCCACTGGTGCTGGTACTGGCCTGGTCACTAGTGCTGGTACTGGCCTGGTCACTGGTGCTGGTCACTGGTGCTGGTGCTGGTACTGGTCACTGGTGCTGGTACTGGCGCTGGTCATTTGCTGGTACTGGTCTCAGGTGCTGGCTCTCTGGTGCTGCTCTCAGGTTAGGTCACTGTGTCTGTCACAGAGTGGGGTGTCACGATGATTGGTCCCCCCGCGCGCCAAAATGCCTCCTGGAGTATAAGATGTGGCTGTAGTAGAGAGCAAAGCCTCTGCTTGCTCGCTGCAGCTCCTCCCACAGGCGGAGTCCATGACTCATATCACTCCGCCTGTGAGCCGAATCTACTTCGGCTCCGTGCAGGCTTGCTGACACACTCTTCTGCCTGCATGGATGAGTCATCTGACTCACACACAGAGCCGGGACATTGCTCTGAGCTCGCGGGTGTCCGTGAGCTCAGGGCGGAAAGCGGGAGTCTCCCGCGACTTGCGGGAGACTTGGGATGTCTGAAATCTTTAGCTATCACAAGAATCACTAGAGGGGTCACCAGCAGGAAAAAGACTGTCCTGATTCCTTTATATAGATCTTTAATTATCACTAGAGGGATCACCAGCAGTAGGAAGGGGGTCCTGATTCCTCTATTATAGATCAGGGATTCTCAAACTACGGCCCTGCAGCTGTTGCAGAACTACACATCCCATGAGGCTTTGTAAAACCCTGACATTCACATACATGACTAGGCATGATGGGAATTGTAGTTTCTGAACAACTGGAGGGCCGTAGTTTGGGAATCCCTGATATAGATCTTTATTTTATCACTAGAGGGAGCAGCAGAAAGAGGAAGTAGGTCCTGATTGCTCCATACAGTGATCACCGGAAGGAGAATGGAGGTCCTGATTCTTCTATATAGATCTTTAATTATCACTAGAGGGATCACCAGCAGTAGGAAGAGGGTCCTAATTCCTCTATATAGATCTGTATCAACAGAGAGAGCAGCAGAAAGAGGAAGTAGGTACTGATTGCTCCATAAAGATCTTTTGTTGTCCATAGAGTGATCACTGGAAATAGAAAGGAGGTCCTGATTCTTCTATATAGAGCTTCAATTATCACTAGAATGTTCACCAGCAGTAGAAAGGGGGTCCTGATTCTTCTATATAGATCTTTATTTGATCAATAGAGGGAGCAGCAGAAAGAGGAAGTACAGTGCCTTGCGAAAGTATTCGGCCCCCTTGAACTTTTCAACCTTTTGCCACATTTCAGGCTTCAAACATAAAGATATAAAACTGTAATTTTTTTGTGAAGAATCAACAACAAGTGGGACACAATCATGAAGTGGAACAAAATTTCTTGGATATTTCAAACTTTGTTAACAAATAAAAAACTGAAAAATTGGGCGTGCAAAATTATTCAGCCCCTTTACTTTCAGTGCAGCAAACTCTCTCCAGAAGTTCAGTGAGGATCTCTGAATGATCCAATGTTGACCTAAATGACTAATGATGATAAATAGAATCCACCTGTGTGTAATCAAGTCTCCGTATAAATGCACCTGCACTGTGATAGTCTCAGAAGTCAGTTTAAAGCGCAGAGAGCATCATGAAGAACAAGGAACACACCAGGCAGGTCCGAGATACTGTTGTGGAGAAGTTTAAACCCGGATTTGGATACAAAAAGATTTCCCAAGTTTTAAACATCCCAAGGAGCACTGTGCAAGTGATAATATTGAAATGGAAGGAGTATCAGACCACTGCAAATCTACGAAGACCTGGCCGTCCCTCTAAACTTTCAGCTCATACAAGGAGAAGACTGATCAGAGATGCAGCCAAGAGGCCCATGATCACTCTGGATGAAATGCAGAGATCTACAGCTGAGGTGGGAGACTCTGTCCATAGGACAACAATCAGTCGTATACTGCACAAATCTGGCCTTTATGGAAGAGTGGCAAGAAGAAAGCCATTTCTTAAATATATCCATAAAAAGTGTGGTTTAAAGTTTGCCACAAGCCACCTGGGAGACACACCAAACATGTGGAAGAAGGTGCTCTGGTCAGATGAAACCAAAATCGAACTTTTTGGCAACAATGCAAAACGTTGTTTGGTGTAAAAGCAACACAGCTCACCACCCTGAACACACCATCCCCACTGTCAAACATGGTGGTGGCAGCATCATGGTTTGGGCCTGCTTTTCTTCAGCAGGGACAGGGAAGATGGTTAAAATTGATGGGAAGATGGATGGAGCAAAATACAGGACCATTCTGGAAGAAAACCTGATGGAGTCTGCAAAAGACCTGAGACTGGGATGGAGATTTGTCTTCCAACAAGACAATGATCCAAAACATAAAGCAAAATCTACAATGGAATGGTTCACAAATAAACATATCCAGGTGTTATAATGACCAAGTCAAAATCCAGACCTGAATCCAATCGAGAATCTGTGGAAAGAACTGAAAACTGCTGTTCACAAACGCTCTCCATCCAACCTCACTGAGCTCGAGCTGTTTTGCAAGGAGGAATGGGCAAAAATTTCAGTCTCTCGATGTGCAAAACTGATAGAGACATACCCCAAGCGACTAACAGCTGTAATCGCAGCAAAAGGTGGCGCTACAAAGTATTAACTTAAGGGGGCTGAATAATTTTGCACGCCCAATTTTTAAGTTTTTTATTTGTTAAAAAAGTTTGAAATATCCAATAAATTTTGTTCCACTTCGTGATTGTGTCCCACTTGTTGTTGATTCTTCACAAAAAATTACAGTTTTATATCTTTATGTTTGAAGCCTGAAATGTGGCAAAAGGTTGAAAAGTTCAAGGGGGCCGAATACTTTCGCAAGGCACTGTAGGTCCTGATTCCCTTATAAAGATCTTCAGTTGTCTGTAGAGTGATCACCGGAAGGAGAAAGGAGGTCCGATTACCCTATATACTGTAGATCTTTTGTTATTATTAGATGGATCACTGGCAGGAGAATGAAGGCCCTGATTCCTCTACATCAGGGGTCTCCAAACTTTCTAAACAAAGGGCCAGTTTACTGTCTTTCAGACATTAGGGCGGCCAGGTTGGGAGTAGGAAAGGTCCTGACGTAAGTGGGTAATAAACCGATCTGTGCTGTCTTTGACAAGAATTGTGCCTCATTGTTGGGGTCATTGGAAGGAATTGCGCCCTATTGTTAGTGACATTAGGAAGAATTGTACCCCTTTATTGGTGTCAGTGGGGGGTATTATGTCCCATTGTTGTTATCAGTAGATTAAATAGTGCCGCAAGGGCCGGATAAAAGCAAGCAAGGGGCCGCATCTGGCACCAGGCCGCGGGTTGGAGACCACTGCTCTACATAGATTTTTGTGTTACCATAAGAGGGATCACTGGCAGGAGGAAGGAGGTCCTGATTCCTCTATATATACCTTTAGTTATCGCTAGAGGGATCGCCAGTAGGAGGAAATAGGTCTGGATTCCCTTATATAGTTCTTTAATTATCACTAGAGGAAGCAGCAGAAGAAACAAGGTCCTGTTTCTCAAATATACTATAGATCCATAGTTATCTCTAGAGGGGTCACCAGCAGGACGAAGTCCTGATTCCTCCATATAGTTTTTCCGTAGTCCCTACAGGGATCACCGGCAGGAGAATGAATAAGTGATAATTGCAAGTGAATCCAGCAGGGTGGCTGTACCCAAGTTGATCGATTGATTAACTTGGTACATTCAGCCTGCCCACACAGTGTTCAAATCTCAGCCGGTTCTTGCTTAAAGCGGAGTTCCGGGCACAAAAACGATATTTAGGGTAGACCTCACCTGAAAAGGAATTGGATAGTTATTTTTTAATTTACTCACCTTGTAATTGAAGATCGAAGATACTCACCTCAGAGTACTTCCTCCCTCGGAGCCGCGGCTCACCCCGTCACTTCCTGTCTCGCTATGATTCCTGGGAGCTGAACGTCATAGCTCCCAGGAATCAATGCGACGGCACCGGCCCCGCTCGTCATTTCCGGGCGACGCCGCATTCCCCTGCTAAACAGCTTCTGGGCATGCCCAGAAGCTGTGGAGGAATGCAGCGCCGCACCGGAAGTGACGAGAGGGGCCGGTGCAGGCGCATTCTGGGACAAGAAGACGCGGAAGAAGACACAGAAGAGGACCGCGCCGGCTTCAGCTGCCCACAAGAGAGATGGAAACGCTGTGGAAGAAATTTTATAAGTAAGTATTTCTTCTAAAAGGTAAGTGCGAACCGGGACAGATCAGAGGCTAGCCATTGTGGAATGTACTAGCCCTGACTGTCCCGGGGGTATGTTTAGTAAAAAATTACTTCTGTGCCCGGAACTCCGCTTTAACTTGCTGAGATTCTAACCACCTATGGCTGGCCTTAGTTATCACTAGAGGGATTACCAGCAGGAGGAAGGAGGTTGACAAATGTAAATGACAAATGTAAATAAATATTTGAATAAAAATATTCCTATGCTGGAAAATAAGTGCAAAATATCACTATTGTGTTTCAGCAAGAAAAACTCTAAAGACCAAACTACACTATATTGCCAAAAGTATTGGGACGCCTGCCTTTACACGCACATGAACTTTAATGATATCCCAGTCTTAGTCCGTAAGGTTCAATATTGAGTTGGCCCACCCTTTGCAGCTATAACAGCTTCAACTCTTCTGGGAAGGCTGTCCATAAGGTTTAGGAGTGTGTCTATGGGAATGTTTGACCATTCTTCCAGAAACGCATTTGTGATGTCAGGCACTGATGTTGGGTGAAAAGGCCTGGCTCGCAGTCTCCGCTCTAATTAATCCCAAAGGTGTTCTATTGGGTTGAGGTCAGGACTCTGTGTAGGACAGTCAAGTTCCCCCACCCCAAACTCACTCATTCACACTATCTTGCAAAAATATTGGGCCACCCTGCTAAATCATTTGGTGGAGGGGGGATTATCATGTGGGGTTGTTATTCAGGGGTTGGGTTTGGCCCCTTAGTTCCCGTGAAGGAAAGCTGGATTCACGCTGGTGCGAATTTGGATGCGGGTTTCCTGCAACTACGGGTTGCAGAAAATAAATTTGCACGCATAGCCACGCACTATGCGTTTCGTCACTACACTCCAGATGACGATGTAGTGACGAAACGCGTAGGGCGTGGCTTATTGCATCATACGCCACTTCCAGTGGCGGTGGTTCCGGGCTGTGAAACACGGAAGCACTCAGGCTTGCCGGACCCTGAACGCTGACGGTGAACTTCCTCAACTGTGAGTGGATATGGCTTTCATCTTTTATTCCTAACTATACAACGCAATGGAAGCTACTTTGTATTTGCAGTGCCTATATGGTGACTTTTTGAGTGGGACTCAGGATTCACGTGCAGCTCTTACCCCTACACTGCCTATGCGGTAAGTGCTTTTACCTTGTGGGGCCACGGGTAACGGCACCATATACTAGCACGAATCACGATACATCCTGTGAGCACTCTTTCCTCACAATCCACTGGCACTATTTTAAGTAGTAGAACCTTAGAACCCGTTTGTTTCTCAGCACTTTATGTTGTGGCACCTTGGCCCCCTACAGGTCCACATGAGTATGAAATAAATGCACAGTGCACTTTTATGATCTTTTAAAGTTTTTATGAGATTTTTGTTATTCACTTGCCACTGTTTGCACAGCACAGGCATCTTTTGCACACTGTGGTAGCGCCGACATACCAACATCACTTGCACTTTATATTCCCATAAACACACCCCTAAACCTTGTAGGCATCCTTCCTAGAAGAGTTGAAGCTGTTATAGCTGCAAAGGGTGGGCCAACTTAATATTGAACCCTACGGACTAAGACTGGGGTGCCATTAAAATTCATGTGTGTGTAAAGGCAGGCGTCCCAATACTTTTGGCAATATAGTGTATATGCAATGTAAAATCACTGTTGTCTCTGACTGCTAGTCTCACCAAACTTGGAAAAAGATTTAGTGATGTCACTACTCTGCTTCTCACTGTTCTCTTGGCTGGAGAGGAAGCTGTACTGGAGAATCAGCAGTGCAAAGATCCCCCAGCTTTTGCTTCATCCATTCTGTGGATCTCCAATTCTCCTGCTGTTTCCTAAATATTACCCTGACATTCATCAGATGCCAGGTGCGTGTAAAGGCAGGCGTCCCAATACTTTTAGTAATGTAGTGTATATATAAAAAACATTTGTCAGATGACACTGCATGTATCGACAAAGATAAATGAGATAACAAACATTGAAATTCCCGAAAACCCATGGGCCTGTTTATTTCATTATACAGATAAGCCAATTAACCTCTTCCCATCCATGCTATAGCCGAAAGACGGCTACAGCACAGGCCTTAATTGCCGGGAGGGCGTCCATGTACGTCCTCCCGTGCATGAGCTGCCTGCGCGCTCCCTGCAGAGCGTGCGCGGCTCGCTCTGTGATCAGCGAGTCCATGAGACTCAGCTGATCACAGATCGGAGTAAGGGGCTGGTCCCAGCCCCTTATCACATGATCTGCTGTTAGCCAAGGAGAAAAATGCTGTCAGCGTGAGAAGAAAAAAAGCCGATCGCCGCTGCTGTCAGAGGGACATCGGTCCCGAAGAGGAGAGGAGCATCTGTGCCCACCAGTGCCACCTACCAGTGCCCACCAGCGCCACCTACTAGTGTCCACCCGTGCCAATCAGTGCCCCATCCTCAGTACTGCCCATCAGTGTCATCTACCAGTGCCTATAATTGCCCATTAGTGCCATCTATCAGTGTCCATCAGTGCCACCTACTATTGCTCTTCAGTGCCGCCCATCAGTGCCCATCGGTGCCATCCATCAGTGCCACCTATCAGTGCCCACCAGTGCTGCCTTATCAGTGCCGCCTTATCAGTGTCCATTAGTGTCGCCTATCAGTGCCCATCAGTGCAGCCTATCAGGGACCATCAGTGCCACCTCATCAGCGCACATCAATGAAGGAGAAAAATTACCTGTTTGCAAAATGTTATAACAAACTATAAAAACTGTTTTTTTTTTTTTTTCAAAATTTTCGGTCTTTTTTTGTTTGTTCAGCAAAAAATAAAAACCCCAGTAGTGATTAAATACCACCAAAAGACCTGTTTTATGATGCTATTGCTGTCCTTGCTGTCGTTACTGTTCATGTAATCTGCTGGCCGTTTATACTGTGTATTTGATGTCCAACTTTTTGAATGTGTCTTTCCAAGTTTTTTCAATAAAGGAACCGTTTGAATTGTAAAATACCACCAAAAGAAAGCACTATTTGTTTGAAAAAAATGATAAAAATTTAATTTGGTTACAATATTGCATGACTATTCAAAGTGTGACAGCGTTGAAAGCTGAGAATTGGCCTGGGCAGGAAGGGGGTTTAAGTGCCCCGTAGGCAAGTGGTTAAAGAGTATAAGAACTCAATAATTCCACACTTAATGAATGCAGCGAAAAGTTTAATCCCACATTTTTGGCAAAAACAAGAGTGTCCTACATTACGAGATTGGAGGAGAAAAGTAGAAACTAGATATAATATAGAACATCTATGATGTAGCGAAAGGGCAGAGAGGGAAAAATTGTCTACTACCTGGGAAGGTGGGAGTGAATACAGAAGAACAATAAAACATATGGAGTTAATGGGAGCTTAGAGAATGAATAAGGAGAGGGAGGACTGGAGATGAAAGGAGGAGAAGGGAAAGTGGGGGGAATTGGGATGGGAGGGGGTTGCTGCATATTGAAAATGTAAGAGGTTGACATTTTTATTTTGGTTTTGTATTGTGGAAAACTAATAGACAAATTATAAAAAAAAAAAAAAATTAAAGATGATTTTTTTAGAACTAAAAATAATAAAATAAAATAAACATTTGTCTTGCTCACAAATAATATTAAAAAGTCCAGCTGTCGTTTTTTAGTATAGACCAAATATTCTCTAAGTCTGAGCAGCAAAGTGCAAGTTCTCTTTGCCTTTAGCATAGTTCCCAACTGTCCCTGATTTCGAGGGACTGTCCCTGATTTGGAACAATGTCCCTCTGTCACTCTTTCCTCCTCATTTGTCGCTCATTTTGGTCTGATCTATATAGTTTTTATATAAAATGCACTTTTTATCTTTCAAAAAGTGTTTCCCAACGCTAAACCTTTCATCCAATTTCTAGATTGCTGAATTTGTTAATTCCAAAAGCCAATATAAAGGAATAGTAGTGGTAAAAAAAAAAAAAAAAAAAGCACTTAAGGGATCAGCTAATCACTTTTTTTTGCATAATTCTCCTTTAGGGGGGCATGGCAGGGGGTGTGTCCTATGTATACATACTTTAGGTAATAAGTGTCCTTCGCTCCCATCTAAAAAAGTTGGGAGGTATGCTTTAGTAAATCCCTCATCCAGCCATTGGAGGAGTGTAAATGTCCGCTTTTCACTTTAAATCTGTGTTCAGCACTTACTGCTAGGTGGAACATTTCTGCCTTCCTTTTGGTTCCCTGGGGAATGTTTAATCAGCAGGATCACGAGACCACTCCTTCTTCCTGTTTTAGAAAGAAGGTCTCTTCCTGTAACTCAGATTTACATTTAGATGCATGCAGCAGGACCGCATGAAAGATGTCTGCTGAGAAAATTCCTAAGGCTTAAACGTTTTGCACCCCCTTGGCAAGCGGAGCGAGGTATGCAGTAAGAGTGCATTATATATAAATGTGTAAATGTTCTTAGACATAAATTGTGTCCATGCTGTTAGTTTTAAATATGCTATAGATAATCCAAAGCATCTTGCATGTGGCCATGTTTCCTTAGATGTTTAATGTCATTAGATATGTGTGCAGACAACTGTAATCCACCTTGTAATTTCACATTTGTAATTAACCTTGTAACCTCCCTTTTGGTGATCACTGTAAACAAATGTATTGTATGTCGTTTACAGTTTTCACGGTGCTATGGTGTTTATGATGCTTGCGGTTTACGGTGCTCAAGGTGTTAAAGAGAATCACGTTCAACCCTCCTGCACACCTTTGATGCAAAAGAATAAAAGTACTGAACCCATCAGAAGCTCTCCTCTCGTTATTCACTCGATGCCAAATGGGCCGCTACAAGGAGATCTTGGTATAATGTAAGCTAGAGCCAGTAAGCTCGTTGACGGAGTATACCGAATCATATCCAAGAGGTGTAATCCCAGCTACTCTTGGATATGTCTCTGTACTCCCTGGGAAATTTCTATAGAGGACAGAGCCAGAGTTCCACTTTCTGCTGACTGTAGCGGATGGAAGATACGTTGGCTGATCTCTGAAGACACAGACTGATCGTTCGGCAGTTGCCAGCAGAAGCTTACCAAATCCTTGCTGGGTTTGATGCTCTTCAGCTAATCATTTACAATCTAGGATTAAAAATGTTCCCGTGTACTTAGCCTAAGAAGACGGGCTCAGCGTGACCCCAGGCAGAGGAATCATTGCAAATTGATTTTGAAAACTGTTGGAAGGATGAAAATAAAGAAAAAAAATCTGTGCTAACCAGCGAAACACCCCATGCATTCCTATATAATGTACATAACCTGGGATTCTAGGATCAGCATTATTATGCTGCTAATAGGATATTTCTGCTCATGGTTACCATGGTAATATACGCATTTTATTGTTCCTGTTTACGTTTATATAAGGCGAGGTTGTATACCACTGTTTTCTTGATTTGTCCTCGCTATTCAGGAGGAAAGAGGCCAGCCTTGGAGAGGTCCTGTCAATAGAACAGCAGTAGCTCAGAATACCTGGAACGCTAAACAGAATCTGTGCATCAAACAAGACGCGTCACATTGTAGAAAACGCCCGGAATTGTGATCAATGGAAAACAGAGTTATTATTAACCCTGGAGGAGACTATAGAGTCTAAAACAAAACAGTATGATACTGGAGGAACTGCATGATGGTTGTATTGTGTTGTTACTCAGGTGGGTTCCGCGCCCCCTCATTGCCGGAGGCCAAATTGCTTCACCGAGCCCCAAATAGAGAAAGATAATGTCTTCTACACCTGGCAGTGACACTTGTCCTGGAACCCACAACAGAGACATTCTGAGAAATACAATTTTGAGCTCTACTTCTCTCCACCAGCTCTTCTCACACTGTGCACTTGACCATGTTCAACCCAAAGGCAAATAGGGGAGCCAACACACTTTCTTCATGAGGCCTCGCACACTGTGGTTCCAGGCCCAGTCCTTACGAGGGTTCCGTTCCTGCAGCGGGCCCCAAGATAGGGTTCCAGCCACTTGGCGTGGTGCACCAAGTTCCAGGCCTACCTGCCTATGGAACCTCTGTCAAACAGTTTTCAGTGTTTGGGGGGACTTCCCCTATCTTTGTGAGCAAGCTAGAATTGGTGATACGCATCAACGAAGGATGCTTTTGGGTTGGAGGCACAACTATATGCAGTCAATTCACTGATTATTGAAAACAATGCAAGAAGAGCTAATTACACAGGTTTCCCACATGCAGGAGAGGCCAGTTTTAAGCAGAGCTATGGATGTTTGTGTGTTTTAGTTCTCAGTGTTTGTCAGTACAAATTACAGAATGATACAAGTTCCAAGCAAACATGGCATTTCCCAAACTTCCCTTTCTTAAGTACCGTGCTTATGCTGTGTTGTGGTGTCCATACCTTTTAGAAAACCTTGCTCCTACAACAGTTGATAATAGGATTCAGTCCAAAGTCCCACATCAGGGTCCTGCTCTGGGGTTACCCCAAACCTGGTGAGCAATCACATCTCAAATGTATGGTCCCACTTCCAACTTCACACAGGCAGAGACCACTAGGTCCAACCTCCTCTTACATATATCCCCTCTCAACAGGAAGTTACAAATGCAGGAGGAAGGCACACTCTAGTACACTATTAGGCTCGGTTCCATATATGCGAATCAAGTGCATTTTTAACCGCATTTGATTTGCATAACATGTGATTTGGATCGGCTTCAATGGAGCCACGGTCTGTTTCTAAGAAGGGTCCTATGCAATTTTAGGTCCAGTTTAGGTGCAAATTCAAGTAAAAATTTGCACCTGAATTGCACCTGAACTAGTGAACAAAACCATACCGGACTCCGGACTGCAGTGGACTCCGGACTTGTGTGAACCTAGCCTTAATTTCTAATTAACCATACTTTAAAGAGGAAGTAAACCCTCCTCTGTAACTTTTACCTATAGGTAAGCCTATATTAAGGCTTACCTATAGGTACAGTAATATCTCCTAAACATGTACCGTTTAGGAGATATTTACCTTACATGCAGCCAGTGACATCACTGGCGCATGCGCTCTGAAGGAACGGCCGCTGGTGCGTTCCTTCAGAGTCCCGTGCCGTGACCATCGGCTCCCGTGCGCGTGAGTGACGTCACCGTGGCTCCGGCCAATCAGATGGCCGGATGCCGCAATCCCGGAAGACGGGCGACTGAACATGTCGCCCGTCATACAGGTGAGTGAGCGGCATAGCGGGGGCTCGTTGTAAGGTAAATATTTCATAATGAGCTAGTATGCGATGCATACTAGCTCATTATGTGTTTGTCTTTCAGGTTGTAAAAAAAAAGAAAAAAAAGTTAAACGAGTTTACAACCTCTTTAACCCTTTAGTGCACAATTCAAATAACATTTTAGGCACCTGCCTACAAGTAGACCAATGGCGGTCAACATACTTGATGCAGGGGGTCCCAAGTATGGCCCCTGACTTCACCAAAGGGCCGAATATAATATTTAACTAAAGTAATGCAGCCAAAAACTGCCAGGGACTGCAGACATGAACAGGAGATGATCAGACAGAGAGCATGCTATAAAATTGTTCGAGACTGGGGACACGCTTTAGGAGACAATCATAGACTAGAGCAGGGTCTCCAAACTTTTCAAACAAAGGGCCTATAGACTTCATGGGAGCCGAATTGTGGCCAGAAGGGTAGAAAATGTCCCGGACTCAGCATCAGCGAGAATAAACAGGGTTGGTCATCAGTAGGAGAAGAAATGATGCCCCATCATTGGTATCAGTGTGAGAAATTGTGCCCCAATATTGATGTCTGTGAGAGGACAAGTACCCCATTGCTGGTTTCAGTGGGAGGAATAATGCCCCATCATTGGTGTCAGTGGGAGGAATAGTGCCCAACCACTGGTGTCAGTGGGAGGAATAGTGCCCCATCATTGGTATCAGTGGGAGGAATAGTGCCCCATCATTGGTATCAGTAGAAGGAATAGTGCCCCATCATTGGTGTCAGTGGGAGGAATAGTGCCCCATCATTGGTATCAGTGGGAGGAATAGTGCCCCATCATTGGTATCAGTAGAAGGAATAGTGCCCCATCATTGGTGTCAGTAGGAGGAATAGTGCCCCACCATTGGTATCAGTGGGAGGAATAGTGCCCCATCATTGGTGGCAGTGGGAGGAATAGTGTCCCATCATTGGTGGCAGTGGCAGCAATAGTGCCCCATCATTGGTGCCAGTGGGAGGAATAGTGCCCCATCATTTGTGGCAGTGGCAGCAATGGTGCCCCATCAATGATACTAGTGGGAGGAATAGTGCCACATCATTAGTGTCAGTGGCAGGAATGATGTACCACTGTTGGTGTCAGTGGAAGGAATAGTGACCCAAGGGCCAGATAAGGGCTAGCAAAGGACCACATCTGGCCTTTGGGCCGCAATTTGGAGACCACTGGACTAGAGGAACATTACATGAGATTGCTAGAGATCACGGATATTACAGCTCCTTTCCAGGCATGTCTTCTAAATTTATGCTCCCTACAGCCTCATAAAAAATGTGAAAAAGTATGTGCACAAAAAAAACAAATAAATAAGAAGAATACATAAATAAATAAATAAACTAACTATAAATAACCCCTCCACAAAGATCTATCTATCTATCTATCTATCTATCTATCTATCTATCTATCTATCTATCTATCTATCTATCTATCTATCTATCTATCTATCTATCTATCTATCTATCTATCTATCTATCTATCTATCTATCTATCTATCTATCTATCTATCTATCTATCTATCTATCTGTCTATATATATATATATCTATACACACAAAAAAAATCAAACAATTTAAGGTACAAATTGTGAATCAATAGAAATAATGTAACTTTTAAGGATTGGTTGTATTGGACGTTTACTGTGTGTATATATATATATATATATATATATATATATATATATATATAGATATATAGATATATATACATTATATATGATATATATATATGGATAGTGCCTTAAAAGTCCAGAAATTTGGTTAGTACCATACAGCCTTTAGATATTGTACTTATGATGGGGATGTTGGTGTATTGTCTCATAGAAGCCCTCTTTGTTATCTAAAACTATTTTTTTTTTTTAATTCTATTCAGTCTTGGATTAAGATACAGAAACTCCTAAATTCCATTACTGTGATATCGTTACCTGAATCTGCTTCTTTCAACCATTCTATCCCCAACATTGCTAAATATTCCGGAAAATCAATTTCTTACATCTTTCTTGCAGCCAAAATTATAAAAGCTTGTTCATGGAACTTACCATTAATTCATTTTTAATGCATTTTTTCTAAAATAAATTGGATAATGATCAATGAAAATCTCTCAGCTATTTTAAATGATAAACTGGAAGATTTCCGGAAGGTCTGGGATTCATTCATTCAACTGACTTAACTAACAATAGGTATGCCCATTATATGGCTGCTTTTATGTTCTAGAAGTTCCATCACATATTTGTGAGACTTTATGAGAAAATTGACAGAATTATTTTTGTAATACCTATGTAAGATATCTTTGATTTTGTAATATTGCCACCTAACATGTATATTGTTCTTTCATCATTACTAAAAACTATTTCAACAGGAAGAGGTAAACAGGCTACAAGATCCACTGGCTACCACTCCCGAAATGGCACAATTAGGTTGGTATAAAGGATCTTTATACGGTAAAGTGGCCTACTATAGCGAGAAATATTGTTTTCTGGTAACTGCATTGGGGCAGTACCTGATGTGATTGTATTCAGTACATGAATCCCTTTTTTTTTTTCCAACACATATTTGTCTATATACACTATATTACCAAAAGTATTGGGATGCCTGCCTTTACACCCACATGATCTTTAACCACTTCAGCTCCGGAGGGTTTTACCCCCTTAATGACCAGGTCATTTTTTGCGATTCGGCACTGCGTTATTTTAACTAACAATTGCGCACGTGCGACGCTGTACCCAAATACAATTGATGTCCCTTTTTCCCCCACAAATAGAGCTTTCTTTTGGTGGTATTTGATCTCCTCTGCGGTTTTTAGATTTTGCGCTATGAACAAAAAAAGAGCAACAATTTTGAAAAAAAAAACACAATATTTTTTACTTTCTGCTATAAAACATTCCCATAAAAACATTTTAAAAAATCAAATTTTTTTATCAGTTTAGGCCAATTTGTATTCTGTGACAATAATACAGTAATCAGAGCTAAAAAAAATATGCACTGTTACTGTATAAATGACACTGGCAGGTAAGGGGTTAACACTGGGGGTGATCAAGGGGTTAAATGTGAGCCTAGGGGAGTGATTCTGGGGGGGGGGCGTGGCTTCTGAAATGACCATAGAGACATGTGATCCTATATAGAAAGATCACAGGGGCTCTATGATTATTCCAGGGAGAAGAGGCAGAAGGGGGGGGGCGGGGCTCTGTGGCAGGCACACAGAGATCGGTGATTCAGCTTAGCTGAGACACACAATCTCACTGTGACTGTCTGACAGGAGAGCCGTCTGCTTTGTTTACATAGGCAGGCGGCTCTCCTGTCAGTTTCTCTGAAGATCATGGGAGGCCAGCAGCTATTGAGCCCGCTCCTCCCACGGTCTGGCTCCCGCTAGGCTGCATGCACATAATCACCTACATGTACGTGATTATGCACAGCCGAGCCAGTAAATCTGCGTGGGGCGGTTGGCAAGTGGTTAATGGCATCCCAGTCTTAGTCCATAGGGTTCAATATTGAGTTGGCCCACCCTTTGCAGCTATAACAGCTTCAACTCTTCTGGGAAGGTTGTCCAAAAGGTTTAGGAGTGTGTCTATGGGAAGGTTTGACCATTTTCTAGAAACCGATTTGCTAGGTCAGGCATTCGGCTCTGATCGGGTCTCCGATGTAAAAACCTGGAAGCGATGTCATGACATCACTTCCGGGTACTGAAGCCTTAAAGGCGCCACATTTAAAAAAAAATGGCAGCATTCAAAACAGAGGAAGGATTTTGGGTCCCAGATCCCTCCATAAAAAGTACCTGTCACTATTAACATTCCTTGAGACAGCAATAAAAGTGATACATTTTTATTTTTTTTTTAAATGGAAAGTTTAGGAAATAAAAAAATAAAATAACTAGTAAAAAATAAATTAAAAAATTTAAAGCTCACTGTCCCAGAAGCAAACACAAACGCAAGTCGAGCCTGCATATTTAAACAATGTTCAAACCACACATGTGAGAAATCACCGCGATTGTTAGAGCGAGAGCAATAATTATAGCACAAGACCTCCCTGCAACTCTAAACAGATAACCGTTACAATTTTTTAAAGCATCACCTAAGGATATTTTTAAGTACCAAAATTTGTCGCCATTCCACGAGTGTGCGCAATTTTAAAGCATGACATGTTAGGTATCTATTTACTCAGCGTAACATCATCTTTCACATTATACAAAAAATTGGGCTAACTTCACTGTTTTTTTAAAACTCATGAAAATGTATTTCTTCGCAAAAAATTGCATTTGACAGGCCGCTGTGCAAATACCGTGTGATATAAAATATTGCAACGATCGCCATTTTATTCTCTAGGATCTCTACTAAAAAAAAAAAATATATATATATACACATATATATATATATATATATATATATATATATATATATATATATATATATATATATAAATATATAAAATGTATGGGGGGTCTAAGTAATTTTGTAGCAAAAAATACTGATTTTAACTTGTAACCAACATATATCAGAAAAAGGCTTAGGCTCCAAGGGGTTAACTGGCAAAGTCGGCATCACACCGATTGGGATGTTGCCATTGCCGGCATTAGGTAGCGATTTGACATGCGATTTGATCTGTTAAATCACATGTCAAATCGCGCTAACGCTAAAACCTGAAAGCTGATTGGTTTTTATGAAGAGCGGCACCAGATTTTGCACTCTCCAATTTTAGTAAATCAACGCCCGCAAGTGCCCACCCCCCTGGAATCTTAGGTTCCCCTTTAAAGCAGGTGTTAATCCACTTTATACCATCCTGTCTGGTCTGTTTAATAATCCTGTGTGCCCGTGCCCCTGTGTCTGTGTATGTGTTTTAAAAAAAGAAGCTGTTCTTTACCGTTTTTCAGAGCGCCTCTCGCCGTTTACGTGACCCGCTGACTCTCTCCTCTCCCCATCTGACAGCGGCCTGCAGTGGGCGGGGCCGAGGATTCCCCGCTGACGTCAGTCGGGAGGGTAGGAGGAGAGGCCGAGAGGAGGAGGGAGGCAGCAGGTCACATGAGCGGCAATCGGCGCTCTGAAAACTGATAAGGAATGGCTTATTTTTATAAGACACAGACACAGGGGCACACAGGATTATTACACAGAGTATAGACAGGATATGAAACTTTAAATGAAACTACAGCAGCAGGAGGGGAGGGGTGGGCACTGACACAGGAGCAGACAGGTAGGGAGGGAGAGGGGAGAGAAGACAGAGGAGGACAGGAGGGCTGCGGATAATGGAGACACGTAGAGTGACCACGGTGTCAGGGCTCAGCAGCCATGATATACTGTGGTCAGTTTACAGAGAGGAGGACATAGCCAGGCAGGATCAGCCAGGTATTTTAGGTGATAGAAGGGGCCAAATTACACAGCACAAGCACTGTGCTGTATAACATGCTTTTGGGGAACATGATCAAAATATTTTTTTAGGTTAACAAATGCTTTAAAATTAAATTCTGCATTTCCCCTTTAAAAATAAAGACTTGAAAATAAATATAATGACTAAGCCCCTCCCCTTCATGACATTGTCGAAAAGGGGCGGAGCATAGGTGACATTAAAATGATGCCCCCCCCCCCCTCTGAAAAAAGTTCTGCGGATGCCCATACGCCCATGTATCTTCTTCACTCCTGGCAGGTGCAGCAGGGGAGTAAAAGAAAAGTAAGTATACCGTATGCTGCTGGGGGTAGGGGCATAAAGAGGACCTGTTGATTTGCCCTGCACTCGCAGCATTGCTAAACGCAGAACTAAACACTTCTATACTCACCTCTCCACCAGTACTGACATGTTCTGGGTTCGTGGTCTCCAGCCATCTTGTTTGGGCAGACCGAAGTGATATAATTTCCACAGATACTGGCGGGACTTCATTTTTCCAGGCACCAAAGCATGCCGAGAAAGTTTATTGAGCTGCGCTTGTGCAGCTCAAAGTAAATTTTAGGGCCCCATACACACAGACTTTTGCAGCCATAAAGAATGCCTAGTGCAAAATTCCCAGAATTCAAGGTGCCTCAGGTGGTGCATACAGCTGTCCATAGAAGTGAATGGCTGTACGCCCTTGTTCCCGCAGATGCTCCAGAGCATCTGTGTTTACTTGAGCATGAGTGTGGGCAGGGCCAAGAAAATATTGGTACAATGTTGCATCCTTGGGTACCAATTACAGGCCTCTTGCGGATTTTGCTATGCTATGGGGGCACTTGTGCGGGTTTGCTCCGGAGCCACACAGTCTGCATTATTGACAAACACAGAGCGGCTCAGCCCCACCTCCGCCCCCACACCTTGTCAATCAAATTCAGGTATACCGAATTGCCAAACATTAGTTAGTGATGCTTTAGAGGGGTTGCTCACTTTTGTGGAGATCCCTAAATGCAGAAGAGTTACAAAGGTTGGTATCAGCAAAACAAAGGACCAAAAGCTTGCTGCCTCCTTGCCATGAGGACCCCATGGAAAAAAGATAGTTGGCCCTCTTCCATGGAAAATATATCAAAAAGTTTAAAACTGATAAAATAAACCTTTAAAGTGGTTGTAAAACTCAGACATGAAATATGAACAAAGCACATCGCTCTATAGTGTGTACTTGTCTCAGTTAAGAGCACTAAGAGTCATTCCTCTGCTATCAGCATGAATCAATTCTGACAAGGTTTCCTGACACCAAGAGCAAAAAGGTGACAGGGGAGGAGCCTCAGCTCTGTTCCTGTGTGCTGTATGGAGGGGGGTGGGGGTGGTGTCCCTTCACTCCAATCAGCTGTCCGAGCTCTCCTCACTGAGCTCTGCAGAGTGTAACTTCAGCTCTCTTATAAATCTTATAAATTCTGGACTTTGAACAGATGTAGAGAGGAGAAGACTACAGATAAACAGTTATAACTTATGTAGGAGGATTCCTTACATCTCTGTGTATCACCTGAGGATAGTCTCTATACTATGTATATGTAAGGGTTTACAATCACTTTAACCCTTTTGCAGCTAAGGGTAAAACAAATTTTAATTCCTAAGCCCAATTTTGCAACTTTGACATGTGTTAGTAAACCTGTACATATCATATTTTGAAAAATGTAAGTGTATATTTCTTGCTACTACCATAACCTACCACCAAAGAACAACTCAAAATAAATTCTCCTGCTCCTGACGATCCTCCTCCTGAGCTCTCGGTGAGACCACATCTCTGTGCTGGAAGCGTGCCGCATGGTGCGCTCCTAGTACAAAGAGAGATACCCAAACATGCAGCCCCACGGAAAAAAAGCAGAGTCCAGTGGGGCTGCAAATTTGTGTATGGTCGGCATGAAGGAGTTAAATAAAAAAAAGAGTTCAGGACTATGGAGAGCACCAACTCAACATTTGCTGGCCTTATACGGAGCAATAAATATTTACCGTCTTTTGCAAAAAGCACATTCACCACCGTATAATTGGGCCAAACGTTGGCTGTAAATGTGTGATGAAGATGAGGGAATCTAGGAGGAAAATATACACTGCTCAAAAAAATTAAAGGAACACTTTGAAAACACATGAGATCTCAATGGGGAAAAATATTGTGCTGGATATCTGTACTGATATGGACTGGATAATGTGTTAGGAGCAAAACGATGCCACATCGTTTGATGGAAATGAAAATGATCACCCTACAGAGGACTGAATTCAAAGACAACCCGAAAATAAAAGTGAAAAAATGATGCAACAGGCTAGTCCATTTTGCTGGCATTTCATTGCAGCAACTCAAAATGGTCCTCAGTAGTTTGTATGGCCCCCACATGCTTGTATGCATGTCTGCCAACATCGGGGCATGCTCCTAATGAGACGACTGATGGTGTACTTGGGTATTTCCTCCCAGATCTGGACCAGGGCATCACTGAGCTCCTGAACAGACTGAGGTGCAACCTGGCAGCCTCGGATGGACCGAAACATAATGCCCCAGAGGTGTTCTATTGGATTTAGGTCAGGCGAGCACAGGGGCCATTTAATGGTATCATTTCCTTCATTCTCCAGGAACTGGATGCATATTCACACCACATGAGGCCAGGCATTGTCGTGCACCAGGAGGAACCCAGGACCCACTGCACCAGCATAGGGTCTGACAATGGATCCTGATACCTAATGGCAGCCAGGGTTCCATTGCCTAGCCTGTAGAGGTCTGTGCGTCCCTCCATGGATATGCCTCCCCAGACCATCACTGACCCACCATCAAACCCGTCATGCTTAATGATGTTACAGGCCGCATAACATTCTGCAGGGCTTCTCCAGACCCTTTCACATCTGTCACATGTGCTCAGGGAGAACCTTCTCTCATCTGTGAAAAGCACAGGGCGTTAGTGGTGGACCTGCCAATTCTGGTGTTCAATGGCAAATGCCAATCAAGCTCCACTGTGCTGGGCAGTGAGCACAGGGCCCACTAGAGGATGTCGAGCCCTCAGCCCACACTCATGAAGTCTGATTGTTTGGTCAGAGAACTTCAGACCAGTGGCCTATTGGAGGTCATTTTGTAGGGCTCTGGCAGGGCTCATCCTGTTCCTCTGTGCACAAAGAAGCAGATACCGGTCCTGCTGATGGGTTAAGGACCTTCCATGGCCCTGTCCAGCTCTCTGTGAGTACTGCCTGTCTCCTGGAATCTCCTCCATGCTTTTGAGACTGTTCTGGGAGGCACATCAAACATTCTGGTAATGGTACGTTTTGATGTGCCATCCTGGAGGAGTTGGACTGCCTGTGCAACCTCTATAGCAAGGGTCTTCAAACTATGGCCCTCCAGCTGTTCAGGAACTACAATTCCCATCAGGCCTAGTCATGTCTGTGAATGTCAGAGTTTTACAATGCCTCATGGGATGTGTAGTTCCTCAACAGCTGGAGGGCCGTAGTTTGAGGATCCCTGCTCTATAGGGTCCAGGTATCGGTAGTTACATTGACCCTAGCCAAATGCAAAACTAGTAAAAAAAACGGTCAGAAAAAATGAGTAGGAAAAAAAAAATGTCAGTGACCTCCACCTGTAAAACCATCAAGGTTTTGGGGGTGGTCTCATTGTTGCCCATCTAGTGCACATGTTGTTAATTTTTTTAACACCAAAGCAGCTGAAACTGATTAAAAACACCCTCTGCTACTTAACTGACCAGATCAATATCCCAGGAGTTTAATTGATTTGATGCTTTACTCTGATTAAAAAGTGTTCCTTTAATTTTTTAAATAGTGTATATACACTATATTACCAAGTATCGGGACGCCTGCCTTTACACACACATGAACTTTAATGGCATCCCAGTCTTAGTCCGTAGGGTTTAATATTGAGTTGGACCTTGCTTTGTGCACTGGTGTGTAGTCATGTTGGAACAGGAAGGGGCCATCCCCAAATTATTCCCACAAAGTTGGGAGCATGAAATTGTCCAAAAATGTCTTGGTATGCTGACGCCTTAAAGCGGTAGTATCCCGCTTTTTGACACTTTTACCTACAGGTAAGCCTACAATAAGGCTTACCTGCAGGTATAATTAATATCTCCTAAACCGGCACGGTTTAGGAGATATTTGAAGTGCATGCAGCCACTCACGCGAGTGGCGCATGCGCTCTAAAGGTCCGGGGGGACCTTCAGTTTTCCTAGCCGGCAGCTTGCCGGAAAATCACTCCCGCGCGCGGCTCCGGCCAATCACAGCGCCGGAGCCGCCGAACCCGGAAGAGACGCCGATGGATCATGGCGGCGCCCGCAGCGATGTCCGGGGGTCCGTGTCGGGGCTTCGTTCTAAGGTAAGTAATGCATAATGAGCTAGTATGCGATGCATACTAGCTCATTATGGTTTTGTCTTGCAGGTTTTTTTTTTTTTTTTCATTTTCGGGTTTACAACCCCTTTAAGAGTTCCCTTCACTGGAACTAAGGGGCTAAGCCCAACCCCTGAAAAACAACCCCACACCATAATCTCCCCTCCACCAAATGATTTGGACCAGAGCACAAAGCAAGGTCCATAAAGACATGGATGAGCGAGTTTGGGGTGGAGGAACTTGACTGGCCTGCACAGAGTCCTGACCTCAACCCGATAGAACACCTTTGGGATGAATTAGAGCGGAGACTAAGAGCCAGGCCTTCTTGTCCAAAATCAGTGCCTGACCTCACAAATGCGCTTCCTGAAGAATGGTCAAACATTCCCATAGACACTCCTAAACCTTGTGGACAGCCTTCCTAGAAGAGTTGAAGCTTTTATAGCTGCAAGGGGTGGGCCAACTCAATATTGAACCCTACGGACTAAGACTGGGATGTCATTAAAGTTCATGTGTGTAAAGGCAGGTGTCCCAATACTTTTGGTAATATAGTATATATATATATATATATATATATATATATATAAAAAACCACCTGCCTGACAGCAATATGTATACTGTATATAAGTTGTGGCTTGCAAGTGGTTTACCGGGGTTATGGCTCTCAAAGCTCTCCTCACTGAGCTCTGCAGAGTATAATTTCATCTCTCCGCGACGTTCTTTCTGACAGCTCAGCCAAGCTTTATAAATTCTGGACTTTGAATGGATGTAGATAAGAGAAGATTTTAGATAAACAGGTACAACTTATTTAGGAGGCATTGTTTTATCTCTGTGTATCACATGAGACCAGTAACTTCACTTGGTATATGTAAAGGATTGCAACCACTTTAAAGAGGAAGTAAAGCCTCCTCTGCAACTTGTACCTATTGGTAAGCCTATGATAAGGCTTACCTATAGGTACTGTAAATATCTCCTAAACATGTACCGTTTAGGAGATATTTACCTTACATGCAGCCAGTGACGTCACTGGCGCATGCGCTCTGAAGGAACGGCCGCTGGTGCCGTTCCTTCAGAGCCCCCGTGCCGTGACCCTCGGCTCCCGCGCGCTTGCCCGGGAGTGACGTAATCGCGGGTCCTGCCAATCAGATGGCCGGATGCCGCGATCCCGGAAGACGGGCTACTGAACATGTCGCCCGTCATACAGGTAAGCGGGCAGCGCGGCGGGGGCTCGTTCTAAGGTAAGTATTTCATAATGAGCTAGTATGCGATGCATCATCTGCTCTCTGACTGCTGCTTTTCCCTCCACCAGGAGCCGGTTGGAGCTGTGGTGAGCACTGTGGTCCGGGAGAGGAGCGTCCTGGAAGAAGGAATCAGCAGGATCATTGTGAAGGAGGGCAGAGTGGGGGCCACTCTCTTCATACCACCCAGTTAGTGTCCCCAGAACAGGGGATTGGGGTCCCTGGGTGTTACATGGAGCATCCCTGGGCTGAAAGGGAAACGGGGTCACCAGGTGTGCCATAAGGAATCAGAGTCACCAGGTGTGACATGGAGGATAGGGGGTCACTGGGTGTAACAGGAGTTCGGGGTCACCAGGTGTGCCATGAGGAATTGGGGTCCCTGGGTGTGCCATGGGGGATTGGGGTCCCCAAGTGTGACACGGAGGAACATCAGGGTCCCCAGGTGTGACATGGAGGAACATCAGGGTCCCCAACTGTGACATGGAAAAACATCAGGGTCTGACATAGAGGAACATTGGGGTCACTGAGTATGACAGCATGACATGGAGGAACACGGGGGTCCCTGGGTGTGACATGGAGGAACATCAGGGTCAGTGGGTATGACAGCATGACATGGAGGAATATTGGGGTCCAAGGGTGTGACATGGAAAAACATCAAAGTCCCTGGGTGTGACACGGAGGGACATTAGGGTCTCCGGGTGTGACATGGAGGAATATGGGGGGTCACTGGGTATGAAAGCATAACATGAAGGAACCATCAGATCAGGGTCACTGTGTATAACATAGAGGAGTTTTTAACCCCTTTCCTTTTTTTTTTTTTTTTGAGGGGGGGCGCAAGTAGCTGGTCTTGCCTAAGGCGTAAAATAGTCTAGCACCGGCCCTGCCCACAAGGTTAACCCCTTACCTGCCAATGGCATTATTACAGTAACAGTGCATATTTTTACCACTGATTACTGTAGTAATGTCACTGGTACCCCCAAAAGTGTCAAAAATGTCTGTCAGGGGTCCGATCTGTCTGCCGCAATGTCGCAGTCCATCAAAAAATCGCAGGTCGCCGCCATTACTAGTAAAAAAAAACAATAAAAATGTGAGGGACATCGATCCCCTAGGTGTCCACCATTGCTGCTAATCAGTGCCCACCAGTGCCATCTATCAGTGCCCATCAGTACTGCTAATCAATGCACACCACTGCCACCTATCTGTGCCCTTCAGTGCTGCCAATCAGTGCCTCATCATCAGTGCCTCATCATCAGCGCCCACTAGTGCCGTCTATCAGTGCCCATTAGTGCCGCCTATCAATGCTCCATCTCTGTGCTGCCTATCAGTGCCAGATATCAGTGCCACCCATCAGTGCCTGCTGATCATTGCCCATCAGTGCCATCTATCAGTGCCCATTAATGCTACCTCATCAGTGCCCATCAGTGCAACTTTTCAGTGCCCATCAGTGAAGGAGAAAAATAACCTGTTTGTAAAATTTTATAACAAAATATGAAAACATTTTAGTTTTTTTTTTTTCCAACAATTTTGATCTTTTTTTGTTTGTTTAGCAAAAAATAAAAACACCCAGTGGTGATTTAGTGCCGGTTCACACTAATACGACTTGGTCAGCCTGACAAGTGGCGGTATGTCGCGATCCATTGTGTGATACAGGAACGGTTCTGATAGGAGTGACACAAGTCGCTCCGACTTGGAAAAAGGTTCCTGTACTACTTCGGGGCGACCTCGGAGCGACTTGCATTGACATTCATTTTATGAAGCCCGTGCAAGTTGTGCCGAAGTCAAGGTGCACGCGACTTCACATGACGCCCCCTAAGTCGTGCCGCTTCAGTGTGAACCGGCACTAAATATCACCAAAAGAAAGCTCTGTGTGAAAAAAAAAAAGAAAAAAATTAATGTGGGTACAGTGTTGCATGACAGCGCAATTGTCATTCAAAGTGTGAGAGCGCTGAAAGCTGACAATTGGCCTGGGCAGGAAGAGGGTATAAGTGCTCAGTAAGCAAGTGGTTAACCACTTTAAGACTGGAAGGATTTGCCCCCTTAATGACCAGGCCACTTTTTTCAACTTGGCACTGTGTGACTTTAACTGACAATTACGCGGTCATACCCAAATGAAATTTACATCCTTTTTTCCCCACAAATAGAGCTTTCTTTTGATGTATTTGATCACCTGTGTGATTTTTATTTTTTGCGCTATAAACAAAATAGAAAAAAAAAAAAAAGAGCGACAATTCTGAAAAAAATCAATATTTTTCACATTCTGCTATATAACATTCCCAAAGAAAAAATTTAGAAATCAAAATTTTTTAACATTTTAGGCCAATTTTTTTTCTGCTACATATTTTTGGTAAAAAAAATCCCAATAAGTGTATTTTGATTGGTTTGCGCAAAAGTTATCGCGTTTACAAACTATGGGAAAGATTTATGTAATTTTTGTGTATTTTTTTTTTTACTAATAATGGTGGCAATCTATGATTTTTAGCGGGACTGCGACATTGCGGCGAACAGATCGGACCCCTAACTGACATTTTTGACACTTTTGGGGGTGCCAGTGACATTACCACAGTAATTAGTGCTATAAATATGCACTGTTACTGTAATAATGACACTGGAAGGGAAGGGGTCAACCCAGGGGTAATCAAAGGGTTAAATGTGAGCATAGGGGGTGTTTTCTAACTGTGAGGGGGATGGTTTTATTTGATCAACACAGGGACCTGTGTTCCTAAATAGGAGGCCTGTGATGATAACTGACAAAACAACGGTCTGCTGTGTTTACAACAGAAGACTGCCGTTCTGTCTTCCCGGGGAGGGATCACGGGTGCCCGGCCCCGCAGATCAGCTTCCCCTCTCGTGAAATCGCAGCGTGCGCCCCCCATGTTCGCTCCCGAGGAGTGACGTATGGGTACAGCGATTCGCGCAGCCGAGCCAGCCTGCGGTAGTATATCTGCGGCGGGCGGGTGGCAAGTGGTTAATAAACAGCATGCGCTGCACTTCAGTACACATGTTGGTGTGCATTTGCAGTAATGCATGGTATAACACGTGTTTTTACTATGCGTTATTGCAACGTACCACCGAAAACGGTCTCTAAGGCGAAATCTTTCCAATGAATCGAATTGTCTGACAGAGGGTCTAACCATTCCCTTTTTTAACCACTTTACCACCGGAGGATTTTGCTGTCTTACGTCCAGGCCACTTTTTGCGATTCGGCACTGTGCAAATTTAACTGACAATTGCGTGGTCGTGCGAAGCCGTACCCAAAAGAAATTTACGTCCTTTTTTGCCCACAGACAGAGCTTTCTTTTGGTGGTATGTGATCACCTGTGCGATTTTTACTTTTTGCGCTATAAACAAAAAAAAGAGCGTAAATTTTGAAAAAATAACAATATGTTTCAAATTTTTTTATATGAAATTTCCCCCCCCCCCCCAAAAAAAATGTAAAAATCAATTTTTTTTTTAATTTTTGGCCAATTTGTTTTCTGCTACCTATGTTTGGTAAAAAAAATCACAATAAACGTATTTTGATTGGTTTGCGCAAAAGTTATTGCGTTTACTAACTAAGGGAAAGATTTCTGTCATTTTTTTTTTTTTAACGAGTAATGGCGGCGATCTGCAATTTTTCTTACGGGACTGCGACATTGGGGCGGACAGATCGGACCATTGACTGACATTTTTGACACTTTTGGGGGTACCAGTGACATTACTACAGTAATCAGTGCTATACATATGCACTGTTACTGTAAAAAATGGATTTTTGTAAGAACTTACCGTAAAATCCTTTTCTCTTAAGCTCATTGACAGACGTAGTCTTCTTGATTCTCAAGAGCTGGGTTATGTTGTCTCCGCAGGAGTAGGACTAGGCAGAAAGACAAAACGTTCTGGCTCCACCTTAGGGGCAGTCCCTGAGGGTATATCCTCCCTCTCTCTGCTACAGGGAATCAGTTCTGTTTTAAAGCAGTACAGAGAATTTAACCCAACCCAACTCAATGATAGAGGGGCGGGTACTACGTCTGTCAATGAGCTTAAGAGAAAAGGATTTTACGGTAAGTTCTTACAAAAATCCATTTTTCTCTATCGCTCATTGACAGACGTAGTCTTCTTGATTCTCAAGAGCTGGGACATCCAGAAGCAGTGCCACAAATGAGGGGTGGGATTGACAAAATCAAATCCAATCTAGAAGGCCCAACCGGTGCCAAACTAGAAGTTTTAAAGGCTCATTATAAACAAAGAATGAGACTAAAGAAAAAATTTTCCAACGGAAAAAAACCCTCGAGGTAGACCACTTGTCTCCTCAAATTGCGGCCTGCAAAACATTGCGGCCAAACGAGGCATCAGACGATGCCATTACATCAACTTTATAATGTTTAGAAAAGGTATGCACCGACGACCAGGTAGCCGCCTTGCACACCTGGACCACTGACGCCTGATGGCGAAAGGCCCATGACGCACTAAGTGCCCGAGTGGAGTGCGCCTTAACAGGGAACGGGGGCTCCCGACCCTTAATAGAATAAGCCTGCACTACCGTCTGTATGATCCATCTGGAAATGGTCGCGGCAGATGCAGGCAACCCCTTTTTGGGTCCATCTGGGATCACAAAAAGTGAATCCGTCTTGCGAAACGAGTCTGTCGTTTTCAAGTATACCCTGATCGCCCGGACCACATCCAAGGAGTGTAAAGCAAACTCCCGAGGATGACTGGGCTTAGGACACAGGGAAGGTAATACAATTTCTTCATTCAGATGAAATTCTGAAACCACTTTTGGTAGGAAGGATGGATTCGGACGAAGAACCACCTTATCTCTATGAACCACCAGATATGGTGAACGACAAGATAATGCGGCCAGTTCTGACACCCTGCGTGCAGAAGTAATAGCCACCAAGAAGGCCACCTTCTGGGACAACGTGGGTAGAGGAATCTCCCTAATATCTTCAAAGGGAGGTTTCTGAAGAACCGACAACACTAAATTAAGATCCCAGGGGGGTAAAGGCGCGTGCACTGGCGGAGCCAGATGTCGCACCCCCTGGATGAAGTTCCGCACCAAGGAATGAGTAGCCCAAAGGCTTCTGAAAGAAGATGGCTAATGCTGAGACCTGACCCTTGATGGTACTCAAGGCCAGTTTCTGCTCAACCCCTTGTTGCAGAAAAGCCAATATTCGACTAATCCAATAAGACCGAGGACGGAACCCCAAAGGTTCACACCATGCAATGTAGGACTTCCATGTGCGATGATAAATCTTTCTGGAAGTCGCTTTCCTTGCTTCAACTAGAGTAGGAATAACTGAAGCTGACAAACCTTTGTCCTTCAGCACCTGGGTCTCAATAGCCAGGCCGTTAAAGCCAGCGATCGTAAAGCAGGATGGAAGATCGGTCCCTGAGACAGTAGATCCTCCCTGAGAGGAAGTCTCCATGGGACGTCCGCCACCAGTCTGACCATGTCGGCGTACCAAGCTCGACGAGGCCAGTCCGGAGCTACCAGGATTACTGGGATTCCTTCCTCCTCTATCCTGCAAAGAAGTCTTGGCAGTAACGCGAGAGGAGGGAAGGCATATATTAGCTGGTATTGCCCCCACGGGGCGATCAGTGCGTCTGCGGTTTCTGCTAGAGGATCGCGGGAGTCTGGAAAACGTCTGGATGGAGGGACCATTCCCCCTGATCCAGGGTCTGACGGCTGAGATAATCTGCCTGCCAATTCTCCACCCCCGGAATGAACACCGCAGAGATTGCTGGAACAAATCGTTCCGCCCAGCGAAGAATGCAAGCCACTTCTTTGGCCGCTCGGACACTCTTGGTGCCCCCCTGGTGATTGACATAAGCCACGGCCGTGGCATTGTCCGACTGGATCCGAACCGGGCTGCCCTGGAGCTGCTCGGTCCAGTGAATCAGACAAAGTCTGATCGCTCTCAGTTCCAATACATTTATCGGTAACCTGGATTCTTCCAGGGACCAAAGTCCCTGGACAGATAACTGACCAAGAATTCCTCCCCATCCGGATAGACTGGCATCCGTGGTCACTATCGTCCAATATATTGGCAGAAATGACTTTCCCTGGCTGAGCATTGGAGACCGAAGCCACCAAACCAGAGACTCTCTGGTCTGTTTGCTCAATCGTATCTGATTGTCCAGGGATTCCGGATTCCGATTCCATCTGAGAAGAATCTCTTGCTGAAGAATTCGGGTATGGGACTGGGCAAATGGGACTGCTTCGAAGGAAGCCACCATCAACCCCAGAACCCTCATGCAAGTCCGAAGGGAAGACCAGCTGTTGGACAGTAACAACTGGACTGCTGATTGAATCTTTCGGAGTTTCCCTACCGGAAGGAAAACTCTTGTCCTGACTGTGTCTAGAATTAGACCCAGATATTCGAGCCTCTGGGTGGGAACCAGAAATGACTTTTGCTGGTTCACCAGCCACCCGAATTCCTGTAAAGAAATCATAGTAATTTCTATGTTTTGTAGCAAGGTCTGAGGAGATTCTGCATGAAGCAGAAGATCGTCTAGGTAACCTAGAATCGATATACCTCTTTGGCGCAGAAGTGCCAACATTGGGGCCAACACCTTTGTGAAGACCCGCGGAGCCGTGGCGAGACCGAAAGGTAACGCCACAAACTGATAGTGGTTCTCCTCTACGGAAAAGCGTAGAAAACGCTGATGTCCTGCGAAAATGGGAATGTGAAGATAGGCGTCCTTGATGTCTATGGACGCTAGGACATCCCCTGGATGCAGGAAGGCTGCTACCGTGCGAATGGACTCCATTCTGAATCTTCTTATGTTGACGAAAGAATTGAGTGCTCTTAAGTCCAGAATTGGACGCACTTTGCCCTCTTTCCTGGGTATTGTAAATAGGTTTGAATAAAACCCTTGAAACCGTTCTGTCCAAGGAACGTGGACTACCACTCCTTGTTGTAGTAGATCTGTGACTGCTCTCCGCAGATCTTCTAAACGATCTGAGGATAGTCGGATATTGGAAGGGAAGAATCGCGCCGGTGGGAGAGATCGAAACTCGATCTTGTACCCTGACCTTATGACTTCGCAAACCCATTTGTCCGGGATTCTGGAAAGCCATGGATCCGGGAACCGGCGAAGACGTCCCCCCACCCCAGTTATGGGTGGGGGCGCACCTTCAGGCTTTGGATGGTTTATCTTCAGGTCTGGAGGGGGCGGGCTTTTGCTTGCCCGACCAACGACCCCTGACGCCTCCTGCAGGAGCTTTGGAGGACTTAGTTTTTTCACCCGCTGGACGAAAAAACCTCTTGTGAGCAGAAAAAGAAGGCCCTCGTCTTTGACGAGTTCCTCTACCTTTAAAATTTTGCGGTAAAAAGGTGCTCTTTCCACAGGTGAGATCCTTAATGATCTCATCTAAGTTGGCTCCAAATAGACGCTCTCCTGAAAAGGGGATATTAGCCAATGCTTTTTTGGAACCTTGGTCGGCTAACCAACCTTTTAGCCACAGTGTACGCCTGAGAACCACTGCTGAGACTGATGCTCCCGCCATAAATGGAGTGGCGTCTAACGCCGCATCACACACAGACTGTAACCCCTGTATCATTTGTTCCAACAAATCTGATACCGCCTGAGGGACTTCTTCTAAGTCCCGGCGTAACCACTTGGTCCATTCAGTTACAGCCTGCGAAACCAGACCAATAGCTATTATAGGTCTGAAAGCTGATCCAATCAAGGAAAACATGGTGCGAGACATAGCTTCTATCTTGCGATCCACTGGATCTTTAAAAGACGGAGCGTCTTCTAAAGGAATAACCGTGGCTTTATTCAATCTAGCAATTGGTGAATCCACCACAGGTGGTTCTGTCCATTTCTTAATAAGGGTTTCCTCAAACGGATAACGCCTGTCAATGCGTTTAGAAATAGTAAACGTGCGTTTTGGCAGACGCCATTCTTCTTCGATTGGATTGCCAAAACATTTGGGCAATGGAAAAACCTTCGCCACTTTGATGCGTTTTTTAGTCCCAAAAGGGATCTCAGTTTCAGCTATTTCTGATGGAATACCCTGTAACCTTAAGGTCTCTTGAACAGATACAATGAGTGCGTTTACCAACGCTTCCTCTCGGGCTATGGCGGATGCCGAAACATCTTCCTCACTGTCTGAAGAGACAGGACCCGAGACACCAATCCCAGATGAAGTACCTGCAACTGCAGAAATAGGCTCAGAGTCTGAATCCGAGGTTTCAGATAATAAGGGGTTAGGTGGGGGTCGCTTTCTTGCGCCCTGTCCCTGACAAGCCACTTCCACCCGGGACACAAACGTTTCCATAATAGCTGACAATGATTCAATTGTCAATGGGGTGCTGGAGGATCCCGCAGACCCCTCGAGGGGATCCGGAGGAGATACATGAGTGGCAGGGTCCATGTTAATACAGGACACCTTTGCCAGCAAAAACAAAAAAAACTTTTTCTCTTTTTTTTTTGTGTGTCTCCCCCTAGCGCAATAGCGCCCCTCAGAGTACCTGCTTCTCGATCCCAGAGAGAGAGCGAAGGACCCCCAAGGCTCACCAACCGATGCAGTGCAGTTTCCAACCAACTGCAGTCAGCGTCTGTCTTACACAGACTGGAAGGAGCTGTTTGCTTTTTCCCGGGTAGAAGGCGTGGCTCCGCCCCCTGTGTACGCCTTCCGGCGTTCCCAGCCCTCCACGAGGTAGCTGGGCTCACAAAACATGGCCGCCCCCATAGAAGAGACATAAGACTCCAAAAACATGGCGGCCGGCGTGACCTGAGGACATACATGCATACGGTCTACGGCAAAATGGCGGCGGACCGCCGATATCGTCTTCCCAGCACATCCACCTGCACTCTGCTAAGAGGTGACATATGGATCTACAGAGATACACTGCACATAAGGTAGGATTATACCTCCTATGTCTGCTGTAATGTTACAGTCTGCTGGGTAGAGTGTTAGCTCTTGAACCAAGTCCACTTCCCACAAACACATGCTGTATTACAAGGGGGACTTGTAAGTATCAGATATATACTGACCATATATGGAGGGGCCCATAATATATACTGCCTCATAATGAGGAAAAAAGGGAACGTTTACTCACCATACCGAACCGACAGGCACCCTCTCTTCACAATACCCTCTCCACCGGGGTGGGGGTTTGTGGACCACTCCGGACGCCTCGACTCTCTGGTACCTGGCGTCCAAGCGAGACTTTTAACTCGCAAGATCAGTCCCTCCACTGGGACTCCGTCGCGGCCGACCCAGCGCGGAGCTCTGGTCTGCACGCGCTCGTAGGCAGAAACCGGGGTGACCACTGGATCTCAACATCCAGCCCGTCGCCCGGCCCCGCATACTTACTTGAATATGTCGCGGCCGACCAAGCGCAATGCCATGGTCTGCGCGCGCTCGTAGGCCAGCTGGGGTGACCACAAGTGTCGCCCAGTCCGGCATTTTTGCTTGAAGATCTCACAGGAAAAAAACACTGGAGAAAACTACCTAAAAAATGTCTTTTTCTTAAAGAAAAAAAGTCTTGCCAGGACCAAAAGATCCCAGCAAGGAACTTAGGTCCTTACTCCTGACTAGACAGAAAAAAACTGATTCCCTGTAGCAGAGAGAGGGAGGATATACCCTCAGGGACTGCCCCTAAGGTGGAGCCAGAACGTTTTGTCTTTCTGCCTAGTCCTACTCCTGCGGAGACAACATAACCCAGCTCTTGAGAATCAAGAAGACTACGTCTGTCAATGAGCGATAGAGAAAATGACACTGGCAGGGAAGGGGTTAATTTTATTGGAGAGGGAGGGGTTAATGTATGCCTGGTGCTTACTAACGTGTGTGGGGGGAGGTGACTGAGTGACACAGGGACAGATCGCAGGTTCAGCTATGCTGAACCCTGCAATCTGTCACTGTCTGTCACTTAGGAGATCCGCCCGCTTTGTTTACACAGGCGGGCGGATCTCCAGACTCGATTTCCCGATGATCCTCCCCTCCTCCCCTGGCCCGACTCCCGCTGTGAATGAATACAGCGGGAGCGAGCCCCCGGCGGCGCGCGTGCGCCGCCCACAAGGGGAGGAGTCCAGCGACATAGGTCTACGTCGCTGGACGGAAACGAGCCACTTTGCCGCAGTAGAGCTCCAGTGAGCGGTCGGCAAGTGGTTAACAACAACAAAAAATAAAAATAAAGGTTTTGGTAAGCGAAAAACTTTTTTTTAAAGTTTTGGAAAGAGTAAGGAATTGTCACAACCTCTGTCTGGTGAAATTTCCCTTTACTTCTAAGTGAAAGGAAATCTCATGAATTGTGCTCTAAGGCTAAGTTCATATGGACAGCAATGCAGTGGTAAAAACTGCATTTTTACCGACCCCCCACTACCTGCCTATGAAAAAAGCAGTATTAAACCCAAAACTAAAAATATGCAGCTTACCAATCATTAGATAAGGTGACTGCATTCATTTTTTTTTTTCTTTGGCTTTTCATGGTGATCTGGCCAGTAACACAGCTCCTGTATTAGAGTGCCCCCACTCTGAATGAAGGAGCACAGGGGGCAAACATTGAATTTTTCCTTCAATGCTTACCTTTACATAATGGAGAAGTCTCCCGTGGATCACAGGAATGCAGCTCATTCTGCACTCCTGTGACGCGTTTTCAGCAGCGGGCTGAAGTCACAGATCCGGTCCAGGCTCAGGCAAGATCATCACAACAATAAAGTCGGGATCCACCCATGTGCTTGGACAGCTGAGCCGCTGTGAGCCTGAGCCGGCCACTCCCACCCCCCTCCACAGCCCAGTGCTCCAGTGAGCGAGAGGGGGGGGGGGGGAGAGAGCAGCGAGCCAGTGACTGACAGCCAGCAGCTCTCTGCTCAGGGAGCTGTGAGAACCGATCAGCAGTATTTGATCGCTCGGTTCTCAGTGTCGGTTCTCGGTTGGTTCTCAGTAGATGCGCCAGGGGACCGATGCTGCATCCACCTAGGTAAGTATGAAAAAAAAAAAATATATATATATATATATCTATATATATATAGATATATATATAAATACACTCATACATCTCTCTATGTGATATTAAAGGTTCCCTTTTTAAAAAAAAAAAAAAAACATGTTATACTTACCCGCTCTGTGCAGTTGATTTTGCACAGAACAGCCCGGATCCTCCTCTTCTCAGGTTTCCTCGCCGGCGCTCTTGGCCCCTCTCTCCTTCCGAGTGCCCCCAGAGCAAGCAGCTTGAAATGGGGGCACCCAAGCATTCAGACACTGAGCCACGGCTCTGCCCCGCCCCTTCTCTCTCCTCATTGGCTCACTGTCTCAGCCAATGAGGAGGGAGAATCCTTGGAGAGCCGAGGCTCTCGTGCACATTGCTGGAAGAAGATCGGGCTCAGGTAAGTATTGGGGGGGGGGGGGGGGCTGCTGCGCAGAGGAGATTTTTTACCTTCATGCATAGAATGCATGAAGGTAAAAAACCTTGAGCCATTAGAACCACTTTAAGAAAAATCCAAGATGAAATGTTATAATACATGGATAGACTTATTGGCAGAGCCGTTGACTAGTTAGCTCTCACTTAGCATCAATCCATTAAACCTCTTCAGCTGAGATCACATGACCAATGCCTCAGCAGATGGTCACATGATTGGCATTGGAGGTATCATAGATCTGAGGTTTCTTTAGAACAGGAGTCTCCAAACTTTATAGGCAAAGGGCCAGTTTACTGTCCTTCAGGCTTTATGGGGGCCGGCCTCTGCCTAGTGAGAGTAGAAAATGCCCCAGCATCAGTGCCCCATCATTGGTTTTAATTAGAGGAATAGGGCCCCATTCTTGATATTAATGAGAAGAATATTACTCCATTGATGGTGTCAGTAGGGGAAATGGTGCCCCATCATTGGTTTCAGTTGGTGGAATATTGCCCAAGGGCCAGGCAAAGGGCCACATCCAGGCCCTCAGGCCGCAGTTTGGAGACCACTGCTTTAGAAGATAGAAATATTTGAGTTGCTTTTTGTATTCCTATACCAAGTAAGGAAAGACAGGATTGGGGGCGTTATTATCCTTTGTGTAGGTTACCCCCCACTACCTGGACATACAGTTGCTGTTGCACGGAAGCACAAAGAATAGTCAATCAAATTCACTAAATGGTTCATTAGAGAAATTCCTGAGCTGTGTAACATCTATATTCAGGCTCAGCTGGATTTGTTACCGTTTTTAGACCTACCTGCTTCTTCTAGCAGTTTCCTTTGTAGCTCTGAGCTAAATGAGAGCAGTGAGCGCTCAATGGGACATATTGTTTGAGCTGCTTCAAAAAAAAAAAAGCGATTTTTCTAAGAGAACAAAGAGCGCGGTGGAGGCAGGCGGGCGCAGGCAACGCCACGTTCCTTTTTATGCTGAGCCGCACACAGCTTATGTATTAATCTTTGCTCTCTCAGCCGGGGTCTCTTCAGGCTTCGCTATGCCTGCTGAGGACTTGGGCTGAAAACGTATGGGCTGCATAATGTTCTGTATCTATGGTGAGCTGAGGACATCACAGTTCATTTTTACTTTCTTCGATTTCCTAAAGCATTTGTCACATAGCTAGGTTTAATAAAAGACAACTGTCCCTACAGACCAACCTCTAAGGAACAGTGGAGAGGAAGGTAAGGGAGAGCCCCCCAAACAACCATGACTTAAATTCATCCTGACCCTCATTTTTTTTAATCCTACGGTGCACAAAAACGAAACACCAAACTACACAAAAATGTGCATGTGAAACTCACACAAAAGAGTGCACTTAGGGTGTGGTATATGGTTCCCTCCTGAAGAGGAAGGACCCTTCCCTAGGTGCAAGACTCCTGACGGCAACAAGGCCCACTTTAGGCTCCGTTCACATGTAGGCGTTTTGGGGCGTTTTTGGGGAGTTTTTCTGCTCTAGGATCAGCTCTCAAAACACCCAACAAGAAAAATCCTATTCATTTCAATGGTCCCTGTTTACATCTGAGCGTTTTGACGCTGTGAGCAAAACGCCCAATGCTCAAAAAAGTACATGAGCTTCTTTTTGGGCAGATTACAGGCGTTTTCCATTGGTCTCTATTCAATCTAAAAATGCCTGCACAAAAAACGCCTGTAAATCGCGGTAAAAAAATGCGCGAAAATGCTACGCTCAGGTGTGAATGTAGCCTAAGGCTCCGTTCACATGTAGGCGTTTTGGGGCGTTTTTTGGGGAGTTTTTCTGCTCTAGGATCAGCTCTCAAAACGCCCAACAAGACAAATCCTATTTATTTCAATGGCCCCTGTTCACATCTGAGCGTTTTGACGCTGTGAGCAAAACGCCCCAACGCTCATAAAAGTACATGAGCTTCTTTTTGGGCAGATTACAGGCGTTTCCATTGGTCTCTTTTCAATCTAAAAACGCCTGCACAAAAAACGCCTGTAAAAACGCCTGTAAATCGTGGTAAAAATCGCGGTAAAATCGCGGTAAAAAAACGCACGAAAACGCGACGCTCAGGTGTGAATGTAGCCTAAGTCCACCTAGCCAAAAGGCTCAGAGGACCCCAATCCTCATGTTCAATTGAAGCCAACCAAAGAGTACATAGTTGCCAACATTTGAAAAAAATTTCCAGGGACACTTTTCAGCACAGCTATCAATTACTTACCACACCCACTTCCCCGAAGCTCCACCCACTCCACATAATCTCCGCCTACTTATCAGATTATAGGGTCTACTCAATAAAGAGAGAATTACAGGAAATTGAAAAGGGGATTTCAAACTTAAGGCCAAAGTAGCAGAGTTGGAATAATTCTCCCATTCAGCTGCAACCACAATTCCCTGCAATTCTCTCTTTATTGAGTAGGCCTTTATAACACCAAGTTCCCACCAACAGTACCATCATCCTTGGTATGCGATAAGATACATTCGCAGCACAGCATCTATATCAGGCAGGTACATTTTATCACTACACTACACTGACCATTACACTACACTGACCATTACACTGCACTGACCATTACACTGCACTAACCATTACACTGCACTGACCACTACACTACACTGACCATTATACTACACTGACCATTACACTGCACTGACCATTACACTGCACTGACCATTACACTACACTGACCATTACACTGCACTGACCATTACATTACACTGACCATTACACTACACTGACCATTACACTGCACTGACCATTACACTGCACTGACCACTACACTGACCATTACACTACACTGACTATTACACTACACTGACCATTACACTACACTGACCATTACACTACACTGACCATTACACTGCACTGACCACTACACTGACCATTATACTACACTGACCATTATACTACACTGACCATTACACTGCACTGACCACTACACTGACCATTACACTACACTGACCACTATACTACACTGACCATTACACTGCACTGACCACTACACTGCACTGACCATTACACTAAACTGACCATTACACTGCACTGAGCACTATACTGACCATTACACTGCACTGACCATTACACTGCACTGACCTCTACACTACACTACACTGACCACTACACTACACTGACCAGGACTGGCAACTGTCAGAGAATGATTAATGTCTATTATTATTTGTGTGTAATGTCTCCCAACTCCCCATTGCTTCCTTCTGCAGCTCTACCACCTCTCATCCATCAAATGTCCTGAAAGCCGGACAGCAGTGCTTTACCCCACCCCCACTCACTGTATGAGGATCCGTTCCACTGTTCCCACTGGATCCCACTGTTCCCAAGGGATTGAATATGTGTCCACTGTATATCCTCCTAATGGGTGTGGTGGTCTCAGATGGGGCACAAGGAAGGAGGGAGACTCATGGTGTAGTATGTGTGTACGCTAGTCTTTGGTCCCATACAGGGGTCAGGCTCCTCCAAAGTAAGGGTGCCAAGCAGGCCACACAGGGGGGTTAGCAGCCCATGTCTCAGCTTGTCTGAGAGCTTTCACTTGCTACACAGCTTGTGAGTCTCTCTCTCTGACACTGTGTCAAGGAAGTGAGTGGAAGAGAGAGAGAGAATCACAAGCTGTGTAGCAAGTGAAAGTCTCCCTCCTTCCTTGTGCCCCATCTGAGACCACCACACACATTAGGAGGATATACAGTGGACGCATATTCAATCCCTTGGGAACAGTGGATCGGATCCTCATACACATCCTAGTGGGACCTACACAAAGGAACGGTTGTGGATTATCTGGGAACCATTCCAAAGACCATTTACCTGAGCTAGACCCCAAGGGGTCGTCTGGTAAGTGGGTGCATAACGTGGTGGCGGATTCCCCCAGTGTTTCGATCCTGCATGTGGACATCCCCTCCTTTTTTTGCACTGAGCACATAGCACTTTGGAATTGTTTGGTTTATTGCACCAGTATTTAAAACTGAACTTTGTCAAGCACGGACTTTTATTTTTCAGTAATTTTATTAATTTCAGCACTCTGAAGAACCCGTTGGGGGTTCACTTTTCATAATATTTTTAAGTGTGTGTTTTTATTTGCAGTTTTATGAATTATGTATCATTTGCACTTTATGATGCGCCCACCGGCCATCCTGAGCAGGAAGACAAGAAGATAATGACGGCTGGACTGTGGACTCACGGAGAGTGAGCGCAGGTACAAGATAAGGTCAGACCGCACTTAGAACAACGGGACAAGTCCCGGGAGTATAAATTTGCCGGGACTGTCCCGCCAAAAACGGGACAGTTGGCAACTATGAGAGTACTGGGTAAGGGGCTCCCCCAAAGAGAAATCCCCCTCCACGGCTGGGGGGGAAGAAACGTAAAGGCCACACATCCTCTCCTTAGACTTTGGGGTAGGCCTGAAGACCCACACCCTACAATCCTAGTGAAAAAAGATACATAGGTGCAAGTGACAAACATGAAGAAAAATAAAATTTGATCTAACTACCCAAAATTATCATAATATTACTAGCTAAAGGATAAGTTCACCTCTATAAAAAAAATAACAAATGCACCCACATTGATTTAAAAAATGTGCATTTATTTTTTTGCATTTAATTATTTGCATTGGAGCCTGCAATGCTCCTGCACAATATTCCTCCGGTCCCAGGTCTATAGGGGGGTAAAGACCCTTGGTTATAGGGCTGGAGGAAGTTATTAATAGACTACAAGTGTGGTGATATCAGTGCACTTATGCTCCATTGAGATCTACAAGTCCATGTGCAGCAGTCGTTTAAACTCATTTTTTCGAAAAATGAACACATTGCCATCATGTTGGAATTTCGAATGATAAATCATTCAAAGGACATAATTGAATCAGTTTCTTGTTTTGTTTTTTGCTTCTGGGTCACATATGTGCAATAGCAACAGTTTAATTTTTAACGGGAGAGAAATACATTAACCTTTCAATTTATCATCTGTTCGGCAGAAGTTTTCCAACAGTTTCCTTAGATTTTTTGGCTCAAAAAACGCCATAACCGATTTTGGATTTGTGCTCATTAACCGCTTGCCGACTGCTCACAGTATATTTACTGCGGCAGTCAGCCCCTCACAGGCAGAGCGACGTAGGTCTACGTCGCTAGCCTGTGAGGCCCTGGGGAGCGAGCGCGCGCCCGTGGAGGCGCGCTCCCGCGCGGTCATGGACCCCACCCGCGCGTGTGACCGGCGGACCCGATGTCCGCCGGTCACTCGGCGATCGGCGGGGGAGAGGGAGAAAGTCAGGCGGCTTGTGTAAACAAGCCGCCTGTCATTCTCCTCGGTGTAAAAACACTGATCACACGGTTCTACAATGTAGAACCGTTGATCAGTGTCCCTACAGCTCAACAGACAGCCAATCACAGTAAGAATCACGCCCCTAGGGACACACACAGCCCCTCCCTCTCAAATAAAGTAAACCCCTTCACTACCAGTGTATTTTTACAGTAACAGTGCATATGTATAGCACTGATTACTGTAGAAATGTCACTGGTAACCCCAAAAGTGTCAAAAATGTCAGTCAAGGGTCCGATCTGTCCGCCGCAATGTCGCAGTACCGCAAAAAAAATCGCAGATCGCTGCCATTACTAGTTAAAAAAATAACAACAAAAATGACAAAAATCTTTCCCTTTGTTAGTAAACGCGATAACTTTTGCGCAAACCAATAAAAATACGCTTTTTGCGATATTTTTTTACCAAACATATGTAGCATAAAACAAATTGGCCGAAAATGTTAAAAAATTTAGATTTTTAAATTTTTTTTTGGGGAATTTCATATAAAAAAATGTGAAAAATATTGTTATTTTTGCAAAATTGACGCTCTTTTTTTGTTTATAGCGCGTGATCAAAAAAAATCGCACAGGTGATCAAATACCACCAAAAGAAAGCTCTGTTTGTGGGAAAAAAAGGACGTCAAATTTGTTTAGGTACAGCGTCGCACGACCGCGCAATTGTCCGTTAAAGTCACGCAGTGCCGAATCGCAAAATACCCCCTGGTCGTTTAGCAGCCAAATCCTCCGGGGTTTAAGTGGTTAAAGGGGAGTTCAAGCCTGTGAAAAGAAAAAAAAAAGAAAAAGTCAGCAGCTACAAATACTTACCTGTCCTGTGTCCGGTGGACACTTACCTCCTGTCCAGGAATCCTGCGATGTCAGCACCCCAACTTAGCCGATCTGTAGTAAGGGAAACAGGAAGTTAACCCTTGCTGCTTCGCAGCCTGTTTCCTACTGTGCATGCGCGAATCGCGCTGCGCTTTCTGAATAGTCCCACTGTCTTCTGGGACCTGTGTGGCCCCCACAACGCTGCGGCGGCAAGGAGAAGGGGCTGGAAATTTCATAGATCGACGCACAACGATTGCGGTGATCTTACCTGGAAGTGGGAGCGGGTACCTGGTTTTTCCCCTTTTGGGTGGAGCTCCGCTTTGACTGGGGGAAAAACGAAATGTCCAAATGACAGATTTTCGAACAATTTTTTGTCTAGTGTATGGGCACCAGAACATCCTCTTGCTGGAACATCTAAACCCAAGCAGCAAAAGCGACGGGTTTACTTAACCTCCCCCACCCTGGCAGCATGTACTCACCTTTTCTTCAATTGCACCCTTGTAGTTATGTCCTTTGCAGTGAGCAATACCCAGTATTTTCAGATACAGTATAAGGACCATAGAATTCACCAATGGTAGAGAGTGCGGGTCCAACTGGAAATTCAGGCACACCGGTTGTAACATGGGGTCTAGGAGAAAGTCCTCATCCCTGTGTGAGCTCAGCCTTGAAATAGACAGAATTTCCTTACTTTGCTCATGGCAACTAAACAGAGCAACATGGGGGCTAAACAGAGTAACAGGGGGGCAAAGTGAAGATTGTGCAACTGGGGAGCTGGGAAGTTAATGAAGTCTACTGTTTTGCTTGCATGAGCAGGTTCACTTTAAGCTGTGTTTTACCCAATCTTTTCCATTAATGGGTTCTCCAAAATCCACACATGGATGTGACTACAAGAGAATCCCAATCCCCATTTTGGTCAGGAACACAGCAAATTGGCAGCCCTCACGGAGACTTCACAGGAGTTCATAGTGGTCTATTTTCTACTTATTGAATTTGACCATGTGAATGGACTTATTTACAGTATATGGCCACATTGAACTCCCCAAGATGCAGATTAAATTAATTCTTTCCTCCTAATGTTTTTTATTCTGATCTTAAAACCGATAGTAAGGACCATTAATTAAAGGACATTGTGTGTGCCAAGGGCAGCAATTGGAGACCAACAGGGACAAAACAGCCAAACAAAAACCAATTGAATGAGCATGGTCTAGACATTATGATTATTTACCCTTTTCTATTACATCCTGGAGGCATCTACGATCAATAAAATACTGATTAACTTTTTTTACCCATGGATCCTTGTTGGTAAACCAATGATCCACAGATGTGGACATTAGGAGGAAAGGCAACCATAGGGGCAATGTTAAAAAAAAAACAATAACAATGAGGTACCAGGGTAATGCAAGCCCATAATAATGATTTAGGCCCCGTTCACACTGGGGCGACGCTACTTTGCCGGGCGACCTCATAGGTCACGGCGCGCTGCTCGCCCCGCGACCTCGGAGCGGCCGGCACGGACTTCATAACATTGAAGTCTATGCAGGTCGCTCCGGGTCGCCCCAAAGAAGCTTCAGAACCCTTTTTCTAAGTCGGAGCGACTTGTGTCGCTCCTATTAGAACGGGTCCGCAGCTTCTCTATGGAAGGCGACCTACGGCGACCTGTCAGGCGACCAGGTCGCCTGACAGGTCGCCCCAGTGTGAACGGGGGCTAAAAGTATGCATCAGTCAAAATTGACTTATGTTTCATACTCTGGATGTGATTACAGGAAAGCAAAATTGACAAAGTATACAGTGACCCAGGTGTTCAGATTCAGCACAATCAGTACCCTGTCTTCTCTGCAGGAACCCCTTGTAATGCCGGTATGGGGTATAACTGCCCAGTATAACACATGCAGAGAGCTAATTATACGCCTGACAGCTCTTTACCGATGCTTGTTGTTTGTTTGTGGGGAACAGAAGATTCTAAATGAAAAATCTATGGGGGGAAGGTGTGATTTTCCACCCTTTATTAACCTGAACTATATTGCTATGCATGTACAGGCCTGATTATAGTCATGCACTCCTGACCTCAACACCTTCATGAACCAGATGTCATGAGTAAAAATTGTATTGGTAGAGATGTATCACTACTCCCATAGGAGCCGCCTACTATCCAGGTCTTCCACACAGGGTTTGCCCCTCAGCCAGACACACAGGCTCATTCACATGTTTCTTCAATGACCAGTCTAGGGGATGTTGTTTTTGTTGTTTTTATTTTTGAAGAACAAGGATAGGGTTGAGGGTAGTAACTATGTACAACTGACGACCTAGGTCAGTGATGGCAAACCTTGGCACCCCAGATGTTTTGGAACTACATTTCCCATGATGCTCAACCACACCGCAGAGTGCATGAGCATCATGGGAAATGTAGTTCCAAAACATCTGGGGTGCCAAGGTTTGCCATCACTGACCTAGGTATTCTTCAGAATAAGCTACTGTATATTGAAGTCCGGGCTTGAAACAAACAGTAGACTTCAGTTTAGTAGTAGTAGTAGTTAGAGAGAAGATTAGGTCGGGACCCCTTTAAATATACCCACAGCTGACTATAAAGTACCAGAGGGGTAGCAAAAGCACAAAGGTCCCCAAGATCTCTTAAGCATCTTTACTCACAAGGCCAAAGGACAACTGGTAGCCTCCATACAACTTCCAAGCTAATCCTTCCTGTGATACCAGACCAGATCTTCAGCAAACAGCTCCCCTCAGCCAGCTCACTTTACCTCCCAGGTCTCACTATTCCAACCCCCTCAGGTCACCCACCTGAGTTATCAGCAACAGCAGCTTCTGACTGGGAGGGCAGCATGTCTCCCCCGGCTGGACTAATCAATTCTGGGAAAAGACCCAGAGCTCAGTGTGCTCACAGAATATACTGTATACAGTTACCCAGCATGCCATCTAAGCCTGCCTATCTGGGATAGGCCAGGGCTGTATCTATATTCATGCTGCCATCTGCATAGCTTCACACCTATCATCCAAAAATTCTCCAGTTCCCTGGATACGGAGGAAGCATTAGACCAAAGTGGCAGCAGCGGAACACACTGAGCAGACCTGCCCAGCAGATTCTAGCTTCAGAATATGCTTTTGCCCACCAAACCAACACAGTCACACGACTACAGTGTGGCAACTAAATATACCAAAAACACAACTAACTCTAAATTATCTAATTCCTAGCACCTATCTAGGAGGGTGCTACAGAGAGTTTTATGGGGTCTACAAGTAGGGCACAGTTCTCTCTTGTTACCCTTCTCTCTATCCCTGTTATGGTGCTGGGTAAGAACAGCACTGGGACCCATGTGTAAGGTGTATACATTTTTTCTAAGCTTCTTGTGTGTGTGCATGTGTGTTAAAGAGAAATTGTACCTAAAGAAGAAGTCTCGCTCACCATTTTTTTTTTTTCTAGTGGCTCTTGCCCCCAACTTTCTAAGGCTAGCTGCGTGGTCAGACAGCACACCCCCTCCCTGCACTGCTGCCTGACCACTCAGCTAGCAAGGAGACAAATTACGAGCTTTGATTGACAGCGCTTGTAGCCCAAGACAAGCACCGTCATCAGGAATTCAGGTGCAGGGGACGTGTCCCCTTAATTTTTATGGATGCACTCACAGCAAATCTGTCCTCTGCTCACATGCACTGTCTCTATAGATTCAGGTGAAGCCTGGGGGATCGGAAGGAGGCTCTGGTTCCAATGATGGAAGCAAAGAGCTTTCTCAGTCAAAGTAATGTGAAGGCCATAGTACACAAGCGAGCAGTGCCAGATGAGCCCTAAGTATTGCCCAGAAATTGACCAGTTATGAAGCAGGAAGGTTTTTCATAAAGATCAGAATGTTCTTCTAAAATACATTGACGAGTAATTACAGAGACAAAGCAAGGCATCTGTATATGCATTCGTGCATTAGTATTCATTTTTTTTTACTAATCATGATAGTTTTTCTTTAAAGAGTAACTCCACTTTTGTTGAGAAGAAAAAATTCCCTCTGGGTGATCTCTGTACATTGCAGGGATCTTAACAAACTTTGTTGCAGATTCCTACCTTTTTTTTTATTCTGGAGAAAGAGTTGTTTGTTTGTTGGTGCAGATGTGTAAAGTGCACCCAATGGGAGTGGTTTCATAATTATCAATCAGCTGCTGCAGCTGCTGCAGCTGCAGGGCTCTAATGAAAAAAACTGCTGGACCTGAATTCCTTTAGACTATTGGGAGTATCTCACCAAAAATGACATTTTTGCTGCAGGCAATGCCAAAAATCTGTCTTGTATATTAGTGCAGACTTCCGGGAAAATCAGTGAGCCAATCACACAAGCAGGAAATTAGGTTTCTGGGGGGCGTTCTCTACACCATCTGTGTACAGAACACCTCCATATTGCATTGCATTTTACAGAAGATTAGAGCTCTGCAGATTGAAAAAGAAATGTAAGTTTTAATAACATTCAATTAATTTGTGGCTTGTGTTGCAATAGTATACGCTATCTATTTTTTTTAATTTGCTATTTTTTCCCCAGGAAAGTGGAGTTACCCTGGAAGGTACAGTTATCCTTTAAATCAGGCATGTCCAACCTGCGGCCTGGAACCTTAGGCAATGCGGCCGACTGCCCCTTTACAATTTTTTTTTTTCTGGGGAGGAAGGAAGTCAGGTTGGGGGGCACGGCCACAGCAGCTTCCAACTAACGGTAGGCAGAGGCTGCCTCAGAGGGGGGAGGGGAGCATGTGCAGTGTTTCTGACTCCTACCACCATGACCACTTCAAATCACTGAACTGGCCATGGTGGTTAGAGTGTTCCTTTATTATCGCTCAGAAGAACTAAACCTCTGTATACTGATTCCATTTCAGTTGATCATCCTCTAGTTGTGTTAAATCAGTGCGGAAGGCGCGGCGGGGCGGGAAGGGCGCGGCGGCATTTTATTACTTATATACCTTAACTATAGTATATATTTTATATGCGGCCCGAGAAAATTTCTCTACACTCAATGTGGCCCAGAGAAGCCAAAAGGTTGGACACCCATGCTTTAAATGATGTGAGAGCTTTTAAGGAACTGAGAACATTTTGGGCCCCCAGGGCCGCCCGAGCACACAGGGGGGCCCACACAGAGAGGGGGATTTGTGATGGACAACAAAAACAGAAATCTTCCTCCAGCACCTGAATCTGATCTGTCCCTCTCCCTGCTATCAGCTTTTATCTGCTGAAAAAGAGACAGTTGTCCCTCACTAATCCCCCTCCCTGTGTGGGCCCCCCTCCCAGCACTTATCTCTGCTCAGGAGTTTATTTGTAACTTTGTTTCTCTCCCTCTGTCTCACTGATCATGATGGAGCTCCAACTGCCCAGCCTGTATATTTTTTGCATCTCATCTTCATTTTTATTTATTAACATCGTTTTTCTTTTTTTAGATTTAGCAGGAATTATGTGAGTTATGTTATATTTTGTCTGCAAATAGAGATTTTGTTGTAATTTTAGCTAAATATATCTTTAATATTTTCTTGGGGGGGCCCTGCCAGGTAGTCTGTTCAGGGCCCCGCGATTTCTAACAGCAGCCCTGTGGGCACCTGCCTGCTTTTTACCCTCACAGGGGTTCATCATCACCACACCAACACAAACAATATTCAGCCTCTACAACTAAGCCAATAAGGTTGAAACGCTTTAGTAGGGTGGTCTTCCAGGTGGAGGCATGCAGGATGTATTACTATATGCAACCCTTGTTCCTTATCTAATAGACAGCGTCCACTATGAAGTTGCCCAACTTGGCCTCTACAAGCTCTCTGTCTTATCAAGGCACCATTTCTCTCGGAAATACAGTGATCCACTTTTTTCCATCAGATGTCAGCCTGCTCATAGCGCCTTTCTATAGGACCAGACAGGCCTTGACATGGACTCCATGCACATCCGTACAAACACTGCTCCTAAAGCAAATCGGTTTCTACAGGAGGGATCACTGAGTAACTGGAGACTATTTCTTCCTTTTGTGGGCAACACCTACGTGACAATCAGCCTTTTACCTATTCAGCATGCCAAATGCATGCACCCATTCTTATCAATGATTTGAAGAACGCTGTCTGAAAATACATCTCATCATTACGCTTTATAACAAATATGGATTTGACACCACTGTTGATTAGAAACTTGCATGAACGTTCTTAAAATGAGAATTTTCCAACAAAAGTCTACTAATGTAGGGCCATTTGCGTACTATTGGTTGCGTCATTGAATCTGGCAATGCGGTTACTGTTCAGTATTGTAACTGTAAAAATTGTTGTATAAAAGGTGACACAAAAATTTCATAAAATATTGAGTGTATTTACAGTCATAATAAAGTTTCAGACTGGAAAGACTGATGGTCAGATAACACGCAGTCGGCTGTTAAGTGTTTCTCATAAATCATCTCAATGCAATGTATGCTGAAGGTAACTGCTCATCTCCATCAAACCACTCGCTGCTAAGGTGATTTATGTGATAAGCGGTACAAAGACTGCTGGTACCGTATATTACTGGTCTGGACTTCTCCTTCTTTGTCTCTCACACTGAGACTGAACACTTGTTTTTTTTAACCTCCACGGTGCAGTGTGTGCACACACAAAACCAACAACAGGTACAATAAAAAGTGAGCACAAACAAAATGTACAGGGTGTAACACATGGTCCTGCTCTAAAGAGAAAGGACCCTAGCCTGGCACCCCCAGGGTGCTAGGCACCTGACGGGACAGAGTACCCATAGTATCTTCAGCCAAAACAAGGCAGACTCCATTAGTCAGGAGACCTGAAAGGTCCATTCAAGTACTAGGTGGGGCTCCCCTGAAGGAAGATCCCATGGAAGGGGGAGAACCTGACCATAAGATCACCTGCCGCTCACAGCGACTGGCCGCATACCATAGAATCGAGTGCAGCAGCCAGCGGACCGGCCGCATCTCAAAGCGGGCAGGGTGAAGTCAGGAGATCCGCTGTTCTGTATCTGTTGGAACAACGCCGCCGCACGCCCGCCGGCCGGATATGACGTGATGCCGCTCACAGTGGCTGGCCGCATACCATAGAATCGAGTGCAGTGGACCGGCCACATCTCAAAGCGGCCCCAGGGCCGGCGGCCTACCGGGAAATTTCCCGGTATCCCGGTAGGCCAGTCCGGCCCTGCCTGTCATCCCCTAAAACCTTCAGGGCAAGTCCAACCACTTACACCCCACCAATCATAAGTCAGAGAGTAAAGTGCTACATGTATGTGCAATTATGTATAAGTGCTTGGTTGTCAAAGTGCAAGACTTGTGCATCACTTACTCCAGTATTTACCACTTATACCAGAATATAGTGCATGTCTCTCTTATACTGGGGTTTAGCACACATGTTTTTCTCCAATTGGGATTGAGAAAATGTCCCCTAAACCGTGATTTAGTGCACAAGTCTGTCTTTCCTATTGTAATTTAGTTCACATCTCTCTCACACTAACAATTAGGGCACACGTCTTTCATATCATGTGTAGTGTTACCACCACAAAATAGCTGGATCTTCCCTAATTGTGCAGAGGCTGCCCACCACCACAAGCACCAGTCCATACACTTTAGCTCCAATAACACAGTCTAGATGTCTTTTTGAAATGTATTGCTTGCAAAAATTTAAACAGGAGAGGGTGTGCTCCAAAAAGCTGCACAGTAAAGAGGAGGAGGACACATTTCTCTAGGCTCACATTCCAGGATTCTGCTGAGGACAGGAGAATGGCCTGTACCCTGAGACCCTATGATAAGCTGTCTCAGTCCAAGCTACCCGGGCACTTGTATCCCAAAAGCACACACAATCACCTGGAATCCGATCAGGGTCATTGCTCAAAAGTCCCCAGGACAGCTGCCACCTTCCAGCTTCCTCCAGACACAATGTGTTCAATGGTATTGGAGGAAAGGTAGGATTTTAATGGCTCAACAAACACTGATATTAATTAAAATGTGGTATCGACTGTACTATTTTTATTCTGTTTAGAAAAAACATACCACTTTAAGAGCCGGTTCACACTGAGGCGATCCGACTTTGTGGGGGGTGCGACCTGTGAAGTCGCGTGCACCGTGACTTCGGCGCGACTTGCAGGGACTTCACATAATGGAAGTCTATGCAAGTCGCTCCCAGGTCGCCCCAAAGTAATACAGGACCCTTTTTCTAAGTCGGAGCGACTTGTGTCGCTCCTATTAGAACGGGTCCTGTACTACTCAATGGACCACGACCGACCGCGACTTGTCAGGCTGACAAGTCGCCTGACAAGTGGCGCTAGTCTGAATGGGCTCTAATTCTTTAATCTCCTGAAGAAGCGCACCTGTCGCAAAACATGTTGAGCAGAAATATGAAATGGACATCATCACCCTTTAAGTAGCTACCATTGGGTATTGGGGAACTGGGGATCCATCTCCCATGCTCTCTGTTGCCTTATGCTTTTTGGGGGGGACTATCTCTATGTTGAAGGATGATGGTGTCACGAGTAATGTGTACAGTTGCTTATTAAGCTAATATGTGTTGGTAATAATGGAATCATTTTTAATTTTTGTTATTTCAATAAAACTTTTCTACATTTTATTTATTACCTTGTTGTGCCATTAATGTCCAACCTTTCCTCCTATACCATTGAACACATTGTTATTTAGGACGAGGCACAGTTTATGAAGCCATGTTCGCAGTGCCACGCTGCGGTGACATGTTTTGTTAACCATATGTTCCATCAGACACAGTCCAGTGTGGGAGACCATTCTTCTACGTGATCCCTATGGTAAAGTCCAACAGCAAGTTCCACAGGAAGATCACTCCTCTGAACCCTCAAGAACAGCTACACAGTTCACAGGCTACCTCAGAGGGGCAGTGGTACCTGAAGCTTGAGAACTGCTGATGAAAGGACAATCTCCCCAGGGCTACAGACTATTTAACATCTCTCTAGCCACCTTCTGGACACTCCATTTCAGGGATTGGCTAGGCAATGATAAATATTCAGGTTCATCACTTACATCTCCCTCTCTATGTTCTGAAAGCTTCTTCCAGAGACAGGGGGAAGAAATAAAAAAAAATAATAATAAAGCTTAAGGACTAAGTAAAGAACCTAGGTCAGCAATCAAACTCCCAGCCTGTGAAGCAGACAGACCAAAGCAAACAATCAATGCTCCCTTGGCTACAGAAGGAGCCATAATCTAAATTTGCCTAGCATTCTAAGCTAGGAGGGTGCTACACATGATTTAGTGCACATGTCTCTCTTACAGTGAGATTTAGTGTGTTCCATGCACCTACCAGCAAGTTCAACTGCACACATTACCCTGAGCAGTGGCATGGATAGGGGGGTCCAAAGCCCCCCAGAGTGTCTGTGCTGCAGCACAACACAGCACAGGAGTTAGTGCTAACAGCTGTGTCGAGTACCCAAAGCTGGAGCTACCCCTGCAGCCTGTCAGTTGAGTGAGGGAGGCTAGTTCTCCCCAACACCAATCGCATGACCCAGGGAGGACTTCCCTTACCCGGAACTGCCCTGGTGTGGTAAGTGGGTTTTATAGAGGGTGGGGAGAGCTGCACTAGAGGGAAAACATAATGGGGAGCTGTACTGAGGGGAGAAAGCTGTACTGCAGGAAGAAACGGGGGAAACTTAACTGAAAAGGGGAAACTGCACTGGGGGGGATCTGTTTTAGTGGGAGTGAGAAGATCTTTCCTCATTTTTTATCTGGGTTCGCAAGCCTGAACCCCCCCCCAAGAAAAAAAAAAGATCCATGACCTTACCACATTATATTACTAGTTATGGGGGGTCAGAGACCAAAATGTCATGACTTGGGGTTCACATTTTCAAGGCTAAAGTGTTGTCACAGGGAAACTTTTACTTCAAGAGATCCCTCTAATCCTGTTAGCTCCAAGTTGCTCCAGAGCCCCACTCCGCCATCAGAATCTTTGCGACACCATAGCCAAATGTCATACATTTCAACTCAGGAGCAAAGAAACCCCAATCCTTCACACAACAGTAGTAGCAGCCTGTTAGCAGGCCAACTAGCCCTTTATCATACAGAGCCAAATCACATATCCATACTTCCAGGCTTAAGCTTAACTTTAACCCAAATCATTTCTTGACTATATTTCTTTTACCTCAATTCATCAAACTCTGGAGATACCCAAATGGCCACAGTACTGGGGTTGGACAGTCTCTCTATCTCTCCTATTTAAGGTTCCAGTTCACATAGCTAGGTTCCCCAAGAAAGGATAATCTATATCCTCCTATTGCAACCTTTTATACCCTTCCATCTAAGGGGGTTGGAGTGGCATTTCCAGCGACCAGCAACCATGGGGTGGAACTTACATTAAAAGGGCCCTACAAGTGCACATGCTTCCCTTATTCCATAATTTAGTGCACAATCTCTTTCCCTCCTATTTAAGGTCCCAGTTTACCTGGCTAGGATATTCCACTCCCCCTGGATGGGGGAGCTTAGTTCTTGAGCCACTCGTCCCTACATAATAAAGCTCTTTTCTACTGGCAGGACATAAGTGACGACAACACAAGAATAAGAACTGACTCCTACCACTGCAACCTTTATACCCTCCCAACCAGGGGCGTAACTACAGGGGATGCAGGGGTTGCAATCGCTACCGGGCCCCATGCTCCAGGGGGCCCGGTAGCAAACCAGTGGGTGAACTTCCAGGATCGCAAAGGTCACACTTGCGACCGGACCCTGGCATTGCACCACTGTGGGGAGGCCCCAAGATTGCAGGAAGGGGGCCCACAAGATTGCAGGAAGGGGGCCCACTGCAGAACCTGTGAAAGAATCCTGCTGCGGGACCGTAATAAAAGGCCATGCAACAAGTGTAAAGAGCCCCAGGATTAGTGGGAAGAGCCCTGGGCTTGAAGGTAAGGGCCCCGGCCAGGGGTCTGGGGGGCCCTTCATGGTTTCTTGCATCAGGGCCCTGAAGGTTCTAGTTACGCCTCTGCTCCCAACCAAGGGGGTTAAAGTGCAAGTTCCATCTCCCAGCAACTGTGGGGTGGAACTTACACTAATAGGGTCCTACAGGCACCAATGCTTTTCTCACACCATGATTTAGTACACATGTCTCTTTCACACCGAGATATAGCACTGATGTCTCTTTCACATTGAAATCAAGACTCGTCTAGCTAGCTAGACAACTAATAGCTCAATAATCATCCTGATACAATCTATATTCTGCATTTTCCTGGAATTCAGTGCAAAGGTCATATTGCCTTTTTTTTACATGAATGATATTATATACATTCTCTTCCTCAATCACAGATAAAAATCACATGCTGGGTATACTGTCTCCCAAAAAAACAGACCTAAGATACTGGTATCAAACAACCCTTATCAGATTCATTGGTGTGGTAAAATTCGTTTATATTGCTTGTACAGTACAGTACAGTATGTATCGAGTGAGCTGTACTTTACAATGAGTTGTACAATACAAACTTGTCTTTTTTGGAATTCTTTAAATTGCTTAGTAGAAAAGCTTACAACTCAATCCCATAGCTCCCAACTGACCTTCATTTGGAGGAACAGTCCCTCTTTGGGAACCCAATTCTTTATTCCCTTAATTGTCTATATTTTTGTGTATACCTCTACAAATGAATGCAGCATTTCTCATCCTTTTTTTCAGTTATGACACTCTTTAAAGTGTTACTAAACCTATAGCCCTGCGTATCTGGTCTCCCACAGCACACAGAGACATGGAAATGCAATTATTTTAGTAAATAGAAACCGCTAAATACCTTTTCTCATCAGCAGTATATAGCAGTCATATGACTTCTATTAGTGTCTGGTTAAAGCTTGCAGAAAGAGTTTTCATTCTCCTCTATCTGTCCTATGAGGCTGCATGACCCCTGACCCCCTGTGTGGACAGTGCTAATTGGCCCTGTGCTCATCACATGCCTCTTCACATCGTAGTCTCCCCTTCACACCAGAGGCCCCCATTACGTCAGAGATTCCTACAAGACATAAAAGTCCCCCCATTAAATTAGAAGTCCCTCCCTGCCCATCAGAGTTCCCCAATCACAGAATTCTTCACATCAGAAGCCCCACCTTTGCCATCAGGGGCTCTCTATACATAAGAGTCCCCATTACATCAGATTCCCGCCATCATAGGCTTCCCTCATCATAGAGACCCCCTATCACAGCGGCCCCTCATTACATCAGAGTCCTCCCATCACAGAGTGCCTTCTTCCTGCCAGAAACCTACCTCATGCCCCGTACACACGTTCCGATAATCGTACGACAAAACTCGCTTTCGACCTGACCGCACGATAATCTGATCGTTAGTACACAGCTTTCGACAGCCGATCATGACAGTTCATCCAACAAAACTCCGAAGGGACAAACAGGAAAACTTCTGTCGTACGACAGCCTCGCGAACGACAATGGTTTCATCAGTACACTATGCGTCCGCTAAAAATCGATCGACAAAGACCACGCATGCTCAGAAACACTAAAATAGCCCGGAAAAAGCCTGGCTGACATTGTTTTTGTTTTGCACCATCTGATACGTAGCTAAGCAACCAGGAAGCTTTTCCAGAATCGTAGGAAAAAAATCATACGGTTTGTACGCATTGTTGAATTCAATGTTAGTATCATGCAACAAAATGCGAACGATAAGTCGTCCAATTATCTGAACGTGTGTACGGGGCATTAGGCTCCAGCAGCATGACAGGGGGTGGGAAGCATAACTGGTCTGGACAGAGGCACACTAACACCCTCTCCTAAATGCGAGGGGCAGCCCTGCATGCTACCTGCCCTGGGCTGTCATGCATTGCCATAGTGTCCAATCACAGGAGGTCAGCCGCTTGGCACGGACACCAATCAAAGAATGTTTGCATCCTCTGAGTGAATGCAAAGCGTTCTCTGATTGAACGAGACAGAGTGTGATGTCACTGCTCCAGCTCTCCACCTCTTCCGATAAGAGAACATTTTGCATTCATTAAGAAGATGTAAAGCATTCTCTAAATGGCACCAATTCCCAGCAGCCGATGACCAGTGTTCAGTAGGCAGAGGTGCAGCCTCTCAGCAAAGGAGCTGTGTCAACTTCAGTGATTTCCAGCTTCCAGGGTCATCGACCTGTTATGGTATATAAACAGTTACATTGGTCCAAGCTAGACCTATGTAACTCTGTAAAAAATAACCATTCCTGGAATTATTTTTTAAAACTTGTTTGCATGGTAAAGTAGCTCATATATATGTACACTAAACCAATGCCACCAACAGAATGCACAGGCTACACAGGGACAGCAACAAAGGACCTAGTGGGTTGATACTGGAAGACAGGGTGGCAGTCTGTAATCTGGTAATATGCATAAGAATGAGTTACTGACTGTCAGCAGCAGAATGTGTGAATGGCTGGGTATGACATCTGATGAATATTATAACCTTATCTTGGCTGTGCAGAAATCTAACATGGCAAAAGTGTATGCAATATGCAGATAAAAAAAGTCATAATTTAAATGCAAAAACTCTGAATAAGAATAAACTTTAGGAAATGATGCTACTCGAAATCCTCTCAACATCATTAGACAAGAGTGAATAAAACTGCCAGGAGCTTGGCTAGATATGGAGAGCGAGACACTGTGCTGCAGCTGCTCTCCATGCTCCCACTGGACCATTCTTGCTGGATTTAGTACCACTGTCTGCCTCCAGCCAGTAAGAGAAGAACTACAAGCAACAGAGCTTAAGAGACTTTGGAGCAAGCGTCAATGATTGATGGGAGATGTAGTTCAGGAAAGGAATCAACAATGGACTACAATTTCCAAAAAGTGAAACTGCTATGAGGAGGAGAAAAGCTGTATTTTATGATGGAATACAGGGCAAAGCTCTCTTAGCTGCATGGGAGACTGGAGAGTGCACACTTCTGCCATAGTGTACACACCTGCTTGCCACAACCTGCGATTGGGGGCTGAGGACCGGAGCCCTGAGGATCGGGGTGTCATGACCGGATTACCTGAGCACAGCGGCAGACAAATTACAGACAGTACCTGAGTCAAGACTTGCTGTACCACTGGGAATGCTGAAAGGCCGTGGCGGTGATTGTTATACTACTGCTAGTAGAGACTAAATACATAGATAATGGGCATTTGACTAGCATGTAGACTTTACTGGGACTGTACTATGTGCACCACTGTAAAGACTAGGCCCCCAACGCTTGTCGGCTGAAGAAACCGGGCAAAGGACAGTGTCCTCAGATAGTGATCTACAAGGACTTCACTTGCTACTTTTCGAAAAGGGTACCTCTGCAGTAAGGTCTGGGTCTTTGCATAGTCATTCATATAGAGTGCACTCTAGGTAGTAAAGTATACTGGTTACAAAAAATTATTACAGCACCACTGATTACCATTGTCAATAATGTTATCTGTGCCATTGTTTAATGCTGATCTGCAGATTGCCAGGTATAGAGTTGTCTAACTATATAGATCCTTATTCTAAACTGTTACAATATATTAACTCCTTTGTCTAGAGATTTGTCTTTACTTGCACTTTCCTGGTTCATATATGTAAATATTGCAATTTACGTTAATCTGTTACAATACAATGCCTTTTTTACTCCTAAACTGTCTGGTGCTTACTTCCTGATACTGAACTGTAAAGCGTGTATGATATTTGTACTTGTGCTAGTAATAGTAGTAAAATATCCTTCTTGCTTAACCTGGTGTGTCAGAAGGACTGAGATCATTTATCGAGTCAAGGCAAAGAACAAAAGACCCATTCTAACAAGTGGCTCCTGCAGGTGTAGTGCTTCATACTATGTTGCATATTACCAAAATTTGTGAGCACCTACCTGATCATCACACCTATATGAACTTGATGGACACCATTCCTAAACCATGAAAATAAATATGGATTATGCCTCTTTGTGATTATGACAGCCTTAACTCTTCTGGAAAGGGTTTCCATGAGATATTAGTGCATGCATGTCTGTGGGAATTTTCACCAAAGGAGCATTTTGCAGGTAAAGTTCTGATGTTGGATGAGAAGACCTGGCTTGCTTGGCATTCCAACTCACTACAAACATGTTCAATAGGTTTAATTTCAGAACTGTGCAGGTATCTCAGCAGGGTTGCCAACTATCAGTAAATTCACGGACAGCCTGTAAAAGGTCAGGTACCTGGGGGGCTCCAGGGAACACTTGGGAAACACATGAAGAATCTAAGCTAAGGACTGCTGCAACCTATAGTCCGCCTGAAATGCCAAATCACTGGAGGAACCCTGCGGCATGAAATTCTCTGTTAGAGCACCACCAAGTTTGGACTTTCCTCCAAGAAACTCCACATGTGCAGGTAATGTCGTGTGCCTGGGTGTCCTTGGGCCAGGAGGTTGCCTGTTCCGTGGCATGCAGCCTTGTCTGTTGTGCCACAAAGAAGCTCTGGAGTTTTTGCAGTGATTTTCCAGCCTGATGCTTTACTTTTGGACTCACTAGCTCTACCTGCTGTCAGCTGCAAACAATGTACAATTTAACCAGCTGTGAACAATGTACAATTTACTCAGCCTTCAAAAAGCAGCACTTCCTGTTCCTCAATGCCCGTTTGTTTGGAATATCTTCCTGGGTGTGCTGCTTGCTCTTTGATAGACTTTTGTGTATGAACTTTTGCCTGTATTCTTGACCCCTCTTCAGCCTGCCGAATCTGTACTTCACCGCCAGCTTGTGTATGACTTCTGCCTGCCTGACCATTCTTTGGATTATGTTTGGATACCGCTTTGCCCGATCTGTTGCCGGCCTGATCCCTGACTACGTTTTCGCCTGAATCCTCAGCACTCAAACTCCACTTCGGAATTTACCTAACAGGTACCTAACAGGTAACCTGGGGCAGCCACAGTTAGGTTCAGTTAGGGAAAAGACATTACTGCACGTTCTACATGTTCTGTTACTGGGAGTGAGGTAATAGAGGTACTGTACACTGACTGTGGACTGTGCACTGAGTGGGCATAGGCTCCACATGTTCCTCCTATTCCCTATTGCAATACATACACCTGCATAAGTGTGTAAGACAAGGGACAACATCTTCTGGAGGAACTTTGCATACAACACTACACACAAGTGGCTCATCTCTGAGTTGGAGGACTGCCTTAATGTTTGATTCTTCACATGACCATGGCCCCAGTCTGGTCCCAGGCATTGGTGAGCACTTTTGGCAAAGTGTTACCCCTGTGCTAAACTGTGCGGTCACGGACACCGCCTGGTGTAGCCCAAAGAACCCACCCCGTGGGATGGAGGGTTAGTCTTCTCATATAACCCAGAACTTGCCCTCCAATGAGTTACCGGGAAGCATGGAGAAAAGGTCTATCATCAACCACCTACCACCAGCCCCCCCCCCCCCCCTGCAAACTTTTTTGGTCATACTGTATGTACAGTATCATTTGGTTGGACTGGTTCATTAGTGTGATTTTTTGGAAAGATTAGGAGCTAAATCGTGATTACTTCACAACATTTCTATGAACAAGAATGCATTGGGGCTAAACAAAGATTATGTTTTTACAGCAATAGAGAAAATTGTTTAAAAGCCACTTTCAGTTTTGGGATGGAATGCATAACCCAGTGGTAACAATTTATTACAATTATGTGCCCAACAGTCTCCCCTTTTTTTCACTAGGCCATAACCAATGTGCAAGCTTACTCCATTTTTTGTATATTTTAAGTTAGGCTCCATTGGAGGAATGTGGCGCCATGATTTCACTGTGTAATTGGCCCCCTGCAGTTGGGAGTTCTGGTATGGATGCTTCACATCTGAAGTCTGATGTAAGAAGCCAACATATGACTCACCTTGCCAACAACCACTCGGAAATATCAGCGTATGGGTGGCGCTTGCCTCTAAAATCTAAGAAATAAAGAACAATGGCAATGCACTTGAAAGGTCAGGAGTACGCGTTGTGCATAACCTTTGCCGGCTCTCTCTGTTCTATTTCTGGGTGAGCATTGTGTTTTGAGGAGGGCTCTGGAGAATAGAGTAGCGATGTGGCCTGATATCTAAGAAAATCTCCGGAAAAATAATGTCTACACTTCTCCACTCTATTCTCCACATTCCTCGAGTGTCTTCAGCTGCTTCCTCTAGATAACATGGCAGGCAATGCAGTTTGTTACAGTAGTGAAGGAAGTTAAAAGGGAATGGGGTGGAGGAGCTGGCTCCGAAGTTTGCAATTAACCCTTGATTTGTTTATAGAGAAAAAAAGTTTAAAATTACTGGATCAATTCATTTTGGATATTTACAGACATGATCGGTAGTTGATGTGAATATGGAGTGATAATCCTGACATGTTTCACCAATAGTTTAAGCTTCCTCAGGGGATATTAAATATCACACCTAAATGAATAAACTGCAGTATAATCATCAGTATATCTGAGAACTGACATTCACTCTATATTCGATCATGTCTGTAAATATCCAAAATTAATTTATCCAGTAATTTTAAACTGTGTCTTTTTGTCCATATGTATGTATATTTTTTTTTGGTTATATTAAACTCCCTTTTAATCAACTTAATAAAATGTATGAATTTTATTACATGTGTATGAGTTTGGTTTATTGGCACCTTAAAATTTCCAGTTCCTGATGTGAGCATTTATTTTGTGTATCCTGTTTTAAACTGATGGGGTGCGGAGCTTTCCTCTGACCACTTTTTCCTGTGTCACATCTTTCGATAAACAGTAAAATAGAAGTTTAGTTTTTTTTTTAAATCATATTTACTTAGGTGGATGCAGCATCAGTCCGATGCTGCATCTGTCTCCCGCCAGCTCCAGCCTGAGAACCAAGCGACCGAACTCTGATCGCTCAGTTCTCAGTAAGGAGAGAGCTCGTGACTTTCAGTAACTGCTGTCTGCTCCCCCCCCCCACGCTCACTGGAGGGCTGGGCTGTGGAGAGGGTGGGAGCGGTAGGAGCTTAGAGGCTGAGCCAGGTGTCAGTCCGATCCAAGTGGTATTTTTCCCCAGCCTGGACTGGCTCTGTGACCTCAGCCCACAGAGGGCTTCAGCCTGCTAAAAACGGGTCACAGGCAGGGCCAGATTAACATAGGGGCTATTGGAGCTGCAGCTCCAGGCCCCTACCTTAATATAGGCCCCGGGTTGGCCATATTCACTGTTACCGCTCTTCTGTCACTTGTAAACACAGAAGTCTGGCTTCTGTGCTCGCTTCCCCGGGCAGCTCCCTCAGAACCTCCCCACACAGCGCGAAGGCCGGACAAGGAGGGACAGTTGCCGATGCATGGATGTGTTTATGGGCTTCAGAGACAGCATCCCATGTTGAATTAGGCATGCATGGCTGCACCCTTCCTCCTCTGGGTGCATGCCAAGGCACGACCCTTAAGGCCCTTCAAAATCCTCAGCACCAAGCCCATGATGCTCTTAATCCGGCCCTGGTCACAGGGGTGCAGAAGGAACTGCATTCCTTTGATCCACTGGAGGCAGTGCCATCTTAACAGCATTAAAGGGACCCGGGCAATGCAGTGCACTGGGGCTCTGCCTACACAATCACCCACGAGAATAAAAATGCAAATTACCTAGGCTATATTACAGCAGTGCCAGGCTAATGAGAGCTTCCAAGTTCGGCTTTGCCTGTACATCTCCTTTAATAAAATCATAACTATAAGACCCCGTTCACATAGGGGCGACGCTACTTGCTGGGGCGACCTGTGAAGTCGCGGTGCACAGCGTGCACCGCAACCTCGGCGCGAAGTGCACAGACTTCATATCACTGAAGTCTATGCAGGTCGCCTCCAGGTCGCCCCAAAGTAGTACAGGACCCTTTTTCTAAGTCGGAGCGACTTGTGTCGCTCCTATTAGAACGGGTCCTGTGCTAATCTATGGCAGGCGACCCACCGCGACTTGTCAGGCGACCAAGTCGCCTGAAAAGTCGCGCTAGTGTGAACCGGGTCTTAGGAAGATTGTTTGCAAAATATACTTGCGGCGCTGTCAGATAATTGCAGAAAGAAGCAATGAAGAAGTCTGTTGTAACAAATTGTACGGCTAACACAAGATGGATAAAACAATGTGAAAAAGAATGTTGATCTGATGAAAAATAGGCAAAAAACTCATCTTAAAGAGGTTGTAAACTCTTTTTTTTTTTTTACACCCTGCAAAAGAAAGACATAATGAGCTAGTATGCATCGCATATTAGCTCATTATGCAATACTTACCTCAGAACGAGCCCCCGCCGTGCCGCTCACTCACCTCTATGACGGGCGACATGTCTAGTCGCCCGTCTTCCGGGATCGCGGCATCCGGCCATCTGATTGGCCGGAGCCGCGGTGACGTCACTCCCGCGCACGCGCGCGGGAGCCGACAGTCACGGCACGGGGCTCTGAAGGAACGGCACGATCGGCCGTTCCTTCAGAGCGCATGCGCCAGTGACGTCACTGGCGACATGTAAGGTAAATATCTCCTAAACGGTACATGTTTAGGAAATATTTACAGTACCTATAGGTAAGCCTTATCATAGGCTTGCCTATAGGTACAAGTTGTAGAGGAGGGTTTACTTCCTCTTTAAATCCTATATATGAAAAAAAAGTAAAATCCTATCAACAGTTCCACATTATATTTAAAATATTTCTAGCCTACTCCTATTAATCTGAGTGGTCTTGAAGTTTGAAAACTTACTTCGTGAAGATCCCCCACACACTTACTTCCTTGAATCCTGTGACACGTAGTCACTATGCCCTGTGAGTAGGCACTGCTGTGTCACACATTGCACAGAGCATGCCTTCTGAATTACAGAGGTGCTGAGAAGAGGAGTTTCCGGTGGCGGAGTCATTACAGGAATCAATGCTTCAAGGCAGCATGGTACCATGGGATATGAAATCCTTTGAAATCGAGGAGAAGCTGCAAAGCATGCAGGGAATCCAGGAAGTTGTGGAAAGAGATGGCCAGCAGGCAGGCAGAACTCATGACATGAAAGAGGATTTTTCAACTAACCCTATATTATATTGTCAAAGATTGCCCCTATAAGATGCATTGCTGATGTTATAGAAAGTGTATGCTGTGGTCAAAGATTTCCTTTAACAACTACATTTATCAAATGATTTTACTGTGAATCTATCACAGGGATCTTGCACATGGGTGTCTGAGGCTGTTCAACATAATTGCTGGCATATTTCTGTGCCTGGGCAGCCCAAGTGCAGAGTACAGCCTCCCACTGACATGAAAGGCTGTGCGCTGCTGTCCTTGTATATACGGGGGTGCTATTGTTAACTCCAGTATAGTGTACAGGTGTATGCAAAAAACAGAAGGTCTCCTATTTTTTGCATATGCCTATATGCTGTACTAATAATCAGCCAAAGCAGGAAATAAGTATTAGCAGATCAGAAATAGCAAAACTGTTATAGCAAGAAAACTTGTGGAAGTTCCATTTCTCTGTGGTCGGAGATTACACAAGGTTAACCACTTAAGCCCCGGAAGATTTTACCCCCTTCCTGACCAGGGCCTATTTTGCGATTCGGCACTGCGTGACTTTAACGGACAATTGCGCGGTTGTGCGACGCTGTACCTAATCGAATTTGACGTCCTTTTTTTCCCACAAACAGAGCTTTCTTTTGGTGGTATTTGATCACCTGTGCGATTTTTTTGATCATGCACTATAAACAAAAAAAGAGCGTCAATTTTTCAAAAATAACAATATTTTTCACATTTTTTTATATGAAATTCCCCAAAAAAAATGTAAAAATCAAAATTTTTTAACATTTTCGGCCAATTTGTTTTATGCTACATATGTTTGATAAAAAAAAATTGCAAAAAGCGTATGTTGATTGGTTTGCGCAAAAGTTATCGCGTTTACTAACAAAGTGAAAGATTTTTGTTGTTTTTTTTTTAACGAGTAATGGCGGTGATCTGCGATTTTTTTTGCGGGACTGCGACATTGCGGCGGACAGATCGGTCCCTTGACTGACATTTTTGACACTTTTGGGGGTACCAGTGACATTACTGCAGTAATCAGTGCTATACATATGCACTGTTACTGTAAAAATGACACTGGCAGTGAAGGAGTTAACTGTATTGGAGAGGGAGGGGTTAAGTGTGTCCTAGGGGCGTGTTTCTAACTGTGATTAACTGTGGCTTCTAGTGTAAGAACAGAGATCAACGGTCCTACATAGTAGAACCGTCTGATCTCCATTCTTACACAGGGAAGAATGACAGGCGGCTTTGTTTACATAAGCCGCCTGCCTTTCTTCCAGTGTAACGGACGATCGAGAGTGCCCTCCGGGCATACACGCGGGGGGGGGCCGAGACCGCACGGGAGCGCGCCGCCGGTGGCGCTTGCTTGCTCCCTAGAGCCTCACAGGCTAGCGACGTAGCCCTACTTCACTTTGCCTGTGAGGGGCTGACTGCCGACGTAAATAGTCGTGCGGCGGTCGGCAAGCGGTTAAAGGGATTATATAGGCAGAGGTTTTTTTTTTTTTTTTATCTTAATGCATTCTATGCATTAAGATGAAAAATCCTCCTGTGTGCAGCAGCCCTCCTAATACTTACCTGAGCCCATCTTTATCCAGCGATGTTGCAGGAGTTTCCCAGCTGCCCGGGAATCCCCTCCTTATTGGCTGAGACAGCAGCATGGTGCAAATAACTCCAGTTGCTGTCAATCAAAGTCAGTCAACCAATCAGGAGAGAGAGGGGGTGGGTCGGGTCGTGGCTCCATATCTGAATGGACACAGGGAGCTGTGACTTGGCTTGGGCACTCAACAGGAGGGAAGGGCCAGGAGAGCCAAAGAGGGACCCGAGAAGAGGAGGATCCGGGCCACTCTGTGCTAAACCAACTACACATAGCAGGTAAGTATAATATGTTTGTTATTTTATTTTATTTTTTTAAAATTAAACTTTACAATCGCTTTAAAAACAGTCTAGGAAGAGAGAGAGATGGGGACGCTCCAGTGGGGGTGGATGGCCGGTCCTTAGTAGCGGTGGGGGGACGGCACTTCACGCAGCATTTATGAGAGGAGAAGCAACTCTAAAAGATCATAAAAAAGAGAGAAAGTGCAATATTAAAAGGTTTATTATAGAGCACAAGGGGTTAAAACACTTACAGAATAAGAAGGCATATCATACAAAAGTCCTCATGTAAGTGGCTTGTTCTTCGTCTTATCTGCGGGGGAGAGTGGAGAAAGCTGTCCAGCAGCTGTCAGATTTCCGGAAGACGTGCAAGGAAGCAATGAGGTGGCCCGGGTTCCGGAACCACGCTGGAACGCATGCGGCCGATGTGACGTCAGATGAGGGCAGTGGGCGGTAACGCGTTTCGGAGCATGCGTGGCTACTTCTTCAGACCTACTCCCATATTCACTAGGTGAGCTTAGAAAGGGTGAGTAGAAGGAGAAAGGGGAGGAGTAAACGTCCAGTAATCAATTGACTGTGGAGTGGAGATTTTGCTGCCGGGGACACGCTAGAAGTGCACCCTGTTGTGGTCATACACACGTAGATTGTGTCATGCAGATTTTTGTGGATCCTCTAGGATTTTGCTGGTAAACCCCCCCCCCCCCCCCCAATAAAAAGCAGAGGTGTTTGATTTAGAATTCCATAAGTGTTTTAGTATATTTTAGCAGACACTACCGTAATGCCAGTTATTCAAACTACATCTAAACTTCCCTCTGACCGCGTTTTACAGTCTGACCATCAGCCCAATATTTGTCAAAGTCAGGGGGCAGGCTCGGAGAATGGTAGCTAAAGCAGTAGAGAGGCTCCCACCATCCAGCTGGATAAGTAAAGAAGCAGGTCACCCTGGAGGATGACACAGGCTAAAAGGGTGCTGAGTCTAAGCACTAACCTGTATTCACCAGAGCTTCTAAAGGTGGAGATGGGTTTTGCTGCATGTTAGTACCAAGTTGCGGTCCTTCGGATCGCCCCACCAAGAGGTGAAAAGGTCGGTCTAGAAGCAGATATAGCAGGTGGGGATCAAGCAAAAGCATAGTCAGTAAACAAGCCAAAGCTCAGTAACAGGTGGTCTCAGTTTGGGGTCAAGCAGAAACGTAGACGAGGAACAAACCGAAGGTCGATAAGAAGTGGTAGCAGAGATACGAACAGCAGCAGGAGTGACAAAAGCGAGATGTTGGCTGGAGGGAGCACAATAAGATGGCAAACAGGAAGTGCAGAAACATAGCTTAAATCAGGAAGAGATAAGGCAAGAAGATCCCAACAATCAGACAGGGGGCTGTCCAGTATTTCAGATGGCTCAGCAATAAGAGACATCGTCAGACACGACAGATGTCCCAGGTTCAGACCTGGGTCCTGACAATATTGCACAAAATGAAATTATGATTTGTCACACACCAGACATTGTGGTAAAAAATACTGTGCTAACAAAAATAGTGAACAAATAGCCGCTGACACACAGACTGTGATGGCAACCAAATATAAACATAAATTGTGCAGCGCTCAAATGTTAAAGTGAGTACAATGGGATACACACTGAAATGCAAAAATAAAGTCCAATATTCAACATTAGACAAAAAAGGAAGGTGACCAGTCCCACATAGAAGAGTGAATACTTGTGATAAATCCCACACCAAAAAGAGAATATAATTTGCTCACCAGATGGCATGGACCCAAAGTACCTTACACCTTTTTTGTCTAATGTTGAATATTGGACTTTATTTTCACACACCAGACATGACATGAATCCTATGTATGTCTTCCCCAAAAGGAATAATGAGGTTGATTTACTAAAACCGGAGAGTGCAAAATCTGGTGCATGGCAGCCAATCAGCTTCTAACTTCAGCTTCCGCAATTAGGCTTTGACAATAAAACCTGGAAGCTTATTGGCTCTTAAGCACAGCTGCACCAGATTTTGCACTCTCCAGTTTTAGTAAGTCAACCCCAATGTGTCCCAACAGCGTTCTGTCCCTTGTCATATACTGTAGGTGTGTTTGGTGTCTACCTGATTGTCATTGTCTTATACATTTGTGTAAATACTTGCTAGGAATGTGAATTATGGATCATGTGCGGAGTTTGACCCTGTTCGATCTCAGAATGCATATAGTTTTAAACTGCTCTGCAAGATTATTTATGACAGGCATTTAGGACATAACTCTAGGGTTGAGCGGACACCTAGATGTCCGTGTTCGACGGGTTCGGCCGAACTTTAAAAAAAAGTCCGGGTCCGTGTCCCGGACTTTTACCGAACTTTTCCCGGACACCGAACCCCATTGAAGTCAATGGGGACCCGAACTTTAAGGCACTAAAATGGCTCTAAAACACCAAAGGAAAGGGCTAGAGTGCTGCAAATGGCAGCAAAACGTAATTAAGAGCATGGCAAGTGCTCTGCAAACAAATGTGGATAGGGAAATAACTTAAAACAACAAAAAAAAACAGAAAAATAAAACAATGTTCTTCTTCATCTCTGAAGGACGAGGCCCATATGGAGTAGGAGGGAGGTTGAGGTGGTGGTGGATGTGGCGGTGACATAGGCGTGCGCACAGGGTGTGCTGGGTGTGCCTGGGCACACCCTAATCACCTAGGGCACATAGCATTGCCAGTGAGGAGATGGGAAAGATCTCCCTGGGACCTGCTCTGCTCTATTTCTCCTTGCCTACAGGTACATGGCCCCGATACATTACTCTCCCTGCTGGCAAACACATGCATGTGTATTTCAACTTTGGGGTGCACACCTTAATGCAATAGGCTGCGCACACCTATGGGCGGTGTAGGTGGAAGCGGCGGTGGAGGAGGACCAGGGCCGGATTAACAGCATCATGGGCTTGGTGCTGAGGATTTTGAAGGGCCTTAAGGGCCGTGCCTTGCCATGCACCCAGAGGAGGAAGGGTGCAGCCATGCATGCCTAATTCAACATGGGATGCTGTCTCTGAAGCCCATAAACACATCCATGCATCGCCAACTGTCCCTCCTTGTCCGGCCTTCACGCTGTGTGGGGAGGTTCTGAGGGTGCTGCCTGGGGAAGCGAGCATAGAAGCCAGACTTCTGTGTTTACAAGTGACAGAAGAGCGGTAACAGTGAATATGGCCAACCCGGGGCCTATATAAAAGGTAGGGGCCTGGAGCTGCAGCTCCAATAGCCCCTACATTAATCTGGCCCTGAGGAGGAGGACGAGGTAGCCAACACTGCTTCTTTTCAAAAATTTTAAATGAGGGTACACCCCAAAAGAGTGAGAAAGAGCAAAAATGGAACAATGGGTGGGTAAGGTCGGTATCCATTGCTATTCTGCATAAGGTACGGAAAAGTCCCGTGGGATCCATGCCTGGTTCATTTTAATGAACGTGAGCTTGTCCACATTGTCTCTGGACAGGCGGCTGCGCTTGTCTGTTATAACGCCCCCAGCCGTGCTAAATACCCGTTCAGATAATACACTGGCTGCAGGGCACGCCAGCACCTCCAAGGCGTAAAGGGCAAGCTCAGGCCATGTGCCCAATTTGGAGACCCAGAAGTTGAAGGGGGCAGACCCGTCATTCACTACATGTAGGCGTGTGCACACATACTGCTCCACCATGTTGGTAAAATGCTGCCTCCTGCTAAGACGTTCCATCTGAGCTGCTGGTGCTGCTGTTTGTTGTGGCGTGCTGACAAAGCTTTTCCACATTTCGGCCATGCTAACCCTGCCTTCTGAGGTGCTGGCGGTGCCCTGGTTGCGTTGGCGACCTCCTCCTCCTCCTCCTCTGCCTTGTGCTTCCACTGTGGCCCCGCTGTCAGATGGGAATGCCAGCAGCATGGCGTCTACCAGCGTGCGCTTGTACTCGCGCATCTTGCGATCGCGCTCCAGTGAGTGAATTAAGGACGGTACGTTGTCCTTGTAACGGGGATCCAGCAGCGTGGCCACCCAGTAATCAGCACAAGTTAGAATGTGGGCAACTCGGCGGTCGTTGTGGAGACACTGCAGCATGTAATCGCTCATGTGTGCCAGGCTGCCCAGAGGCGACGAAAGGCTGTCCTCTGTGGGAGGTGTATCGTCCGTGTCCTCTGTATCCCCCCAGCCACGCACCAGTGATGGCCATGAGCTGGCCTGGGTGCCACCCTGCTGTGAACATGGTTCCATCTCCTCCTCCAGCTCCTCCTCCTCCTCATCCTCCTCATCCTCCAGAACTGTGCCCCTGCTGGACAATTGCGTCCCTGGCGTTTGCGTGTGCAGGAACCCACCCTCGGAGCCCCTTGCGAATGACTGCCCTGAAAGCCTTGGAAATGTTACCTCTTCATCCTCCTCCTCCTCCTCCTCATCCTGTGCCACATCCTCTTCCATCATCGCCCGAATTGTTTTTTCAAGGAGGCATAGAAGTGGGATAGTTAAGCTGAGAACGGCGTCATTGCCACTGGCCATGTTGGTGGAGTACTCAAAACAGCGCAACAAGGCACACAGGTCTCGCATGGAGGCCCAGTTAAATTAAATAGCGGAATAGAAAATATGATCCAAAAAAAGTGTATGTATATCACACGTACACAACCACACTGGGCCCCAATTACTATTGTTTGTACCCCTAAAAGGCTAGATGAGGAGTAGGGGGAGTATGGAACAGGCAGCACCCTCAAACCTTCAGAAGTATGAGATGAACCCCAACAACTTGGAAAGGTGGATCTCTCTCACACGTACCAACACAGACTATCCCCCAATTTAACTGATCCCCAAAGGTTTTTGATTAAATAGCGGAATAGAAAATATGATCCAAAAAAAGTGTATGTATATCACACGTACACAACCACACTAGGCCCCAATTACTATTGTTTGTACCCCTAAAAGGCTAGATGAGGAGTAGGGGGGGTATGGAACAGGCAGCACCCTCAAACCTTCAGAAGTATGAGATGAACCCCAACAACTTGGAAAGGTGGATCTCTCTCACACGTACCAACACAGACTATCCCCCAATTTAACTGATCCCCAAAGGTTTTTGATTAAATAGCGGAATAGAAAATATGATCCAAAAAAAGTGTATGTATATCACACGTACACAACCACACTAGGCCCCAATTACTATTGTTTGTACCCCTAAAAGGCTAGATGAGGAGTAGGGGGAGTATGGAACAGGCAGCACCCTCAAACCTTCAGAAGTATGAGATGAACCCCAACAACTTGGAAAGGTGGATCTCTCTCACACGTACCAACACAGACTATCCCCCAATTTAACTGATCCCCAAAGGTTTTTGATTAAATAGCGGAATAGAAAATATGATCCAAAAAAAGTGTATGTATATCACACGTACACAACCACACTAGGCCCCAATTACTATTGTTTGTACCCCTAAAAGGCTAGATGAGGAGTAGGGGGGGTATGGAACAGGCAGCACCCTCAAACCTTCAGAAGTATGAGATGAACCCCAACAACTTGGAAAGGTGGATCTCTCTCACACGTACCAACACAGACTATCCCCCAATTTAACTGATCCCCAAAGGTTTTTGATTAAATAGCGGAATAGAAAATATGATCCAAAAAAAGTGTATGTATATCACACGTACACAACCACACTGGGCCCCAATTACTATTGTTTGTACCCCTAAAAGGCTAGATGAGGAGTAGGGGGAGTATGGAACAGGCAGCACCCTCAAACCTTCAGAAGTATGAGATGAACCCCAACAACTTGGAAAGGTGGATCTCTCTCACACGTACCAACACAGACTATCCCCCAATTTAACTGATCCCCAAAGGTTTTTGATTAAATAGCGGAATAGAAAATATGATCCAAAAAAAGTGTATGTATATCACACGTACACAACCACACTAGGCCCCAATTACTATTGTTTGTACCCCTAAAAGGCTAGATGAGGAGTAGGGGGAGTATGGAACAGGCAGCACCCTCAAATCTTCAGAAGTATGAGATTGTGTTCACTGTACCCCACAAAGATTGAGTTCACTGCACCCCACAATGATTGTGTTCACTGCACCCCACAAAGATTGTGTTCACTGCACCTCACAAAGATTGTGTTCACTGTACCCCCCAAAGATTGTGTTCACTGCACCCCACAAAGATTCTGTTCACTGTACCCCACAAAGATTGTGTTCACTGCACCCTAAAAGGATGTTGTTCACTGCACCCCACAAAGATTGTGTTCACTGCACCCTAAAAGGATGTTGTTCACTGCACCCCAAAAAGATTGTGTTCACTGTACCCCCCCAAAGATTGTGTTCACTGCACCCCACAAAGATTGTGTTCACTGCACCCCAAAAAGATTGTGTTCACTGTACCCCCCAAAGATTGTGTTCACTGCACCCCAAAAAGATTGTGTTCACTGTACCCCCCAAAGATTGTGTTCACTGCACCCCACAAAGATTCTGTTCACTGTACCCCACAAAGATTGTGTTCACTGCACCCCAAAAAGATTGTGTTCACTGTACCCCCCCAAAGATTGTGTTCACTGCACCCCACAAAGATTCTGTTCACTGCACCCCACAAAGGATTTTGTTCACTGCACCCCAAAAAGATTGTGTTCACTGCACCCCAAAAAGGATTTTGATCACTGCACCCCAAAAAGGATGTTGTTCACTGCACCCCAAAAATGATTTTGTTCACTCCACCCCAAAAAGATTGTGTTCACTGCACCCCACAAAGATTGTGTTCACTGCACCCCAAAAAGATTGTGTTCACTGTACCCCCCAAAGATTGTGTTCACTGCACCCCACAAAGATTCTGTTCACTGTACCCCACAAAGATTGTGTTCACTGCACCCCAAAAAAGATTGTGTTCACTGCACCCCAAAAAGGATGTTGTTCACTGCACCCCAAAAAGGATGTTGTTCACTCCACCCCAAAAAGATTGTGTTCACTGCACCCCACAAAGATTGTGTTCACTGCACCCCAAAAATGATTTTGTTCACTGCACCCCAAAAAGGATTTTGTTCACTGCACCCCAAAAAGGATGTTGTTCACTCCACCCCAAAAAGATTGTGTTCACTGCACCCCAAAAAGATTGTGTTCACTGCACCACACAAAGGATTTTGTTCACTGCACCCCACAAAGATTGTGTTCACTGCACACCAAAAAGGATTGTGTTCACTGCACCCCAAAAAGATTTTGTTCACTGCACCCCAAAAAGATTGTGTTCACTGCAGCCCAAAAAGATTGTGTTCACTGCAGCCCAAAAAGATTGTGTTCACTGCAGCCCAAAAAGATTGTGTTCACTGCAGCTCACACACAGAAAAATGGATGTGGATCACTGACACCTGCCTATCTCCAATCCCACACCACACAGCAATATCGATTGTAGTTTGTAGAACACAGTTTCCCTAAAATTCAGCAGACTCTGTCCCTAACAGGATTGAGAAGAGATCGTAGATCAGGATTGAGTGCAGACCCCACCCCCCACACAGCAATATCGATTGTAGTTTGTAGAAGACACTGACCCTATAATTCAGCAGACTCTATCCCTAAAATGCCTACAACTCGCCCTGCCTAAACACTCCGACCTGTCCCTCAATTCTATCCGGACACAAATGGTTTTTTCCTGCCTATCTTTCCCTAATCAGCAGCCAGCACGTTGATGTGTGCTCTGTCCCTGATATAAGCAGCATAATGACGCCGCTGCGGCTGCCTCGAACTTATAAAGACTTGGTCACATGCTTCAGACGGCCAATCACAGCTACTAAGACATTTGCAGGCATGGCTGGGATGGCTTAAGGCACACCAGTTAAACGATTGTTGATTGGCTGTTGAAAGCCCGCCATGAAAAGAGCGCCAAAGCATGCAAAACCCGGAAATAAAACGACCGAACACGGATTTTTACCCGAACATACAGTAAAGTGTCCGTGTCCGTGTTCGGGTACAAAAAATCCAATTATTCGGTACGAACACGAATAATACAGTCCGTGTTCGCTCAACACTACATAACTCCATTAAGGGTATTTTGATGATTCTAGCTAATGAAAGTTTACAACATTCTGTTAATGGAGTTTAGTGACACTGCTGCATTCTGTTCAGTTTAGTGACACTGCTGTCCTGTCAAAAGTATTTTAACTGGAATTCTTTAAATGAGATTGATGATAGCTCTTCTTTTGTTAGATATGCCTTAGGCTGAGCTGACATTTATATCAGACTGTATGATGCAGAATTATAAATATGACATATGTGAGATATGTATATCAAACTTTCATCAAACAGATTGATACATAGATAGTGTATATGGCATTTTTCATTTTGCTTATAGTTCCACTTTAAATTTGTAATAATCCATTTCTGGACCACAATAAATAGGAGTGGCTCTCATGTGACAAATTATGAAGAAATTAGGCAATCAGAGCAATGAAGGCGCCTAAGGTCATTAGGAGGACTAATGACAAGTTCTAAACTTAGCAGACGACAACACGACTGGAAGGAGAAAATCTACAGAGCTGCCAAAGAAAAAGCAAAGCAATGATCTCAGCTTGGAGACTGGTCCGGTAAATGGATGGACATTTATTTTTTATCATTAGGTCTGTCTAAATGTTGACATCCCAAGCTTATAACTATTAACAGTCTTTAACGGAAAATGAACATTTTCGTTACAGATAATACCATCTAAGGTACAAAGTCTACCAATTCATGTTTCTGGTCTTTTTTGCTTCCTCCATCATTTGATAATATACGGTAAATAAAAGTTCTGTCTTTGGAAGGAAGAGACAGCGCCAGGAAGAACACATTTGTTCACAGACATGCAGTGATATGCCAATTTTAGATGATAACCAAAACAAATTTAAAAAAAATCCCACAAAGCTGATAATGTGTTCTTGGAGAAATGCAGAGGTTCTAATATTTTGTCCATTCAGGGCAATATAACAAGGTCTCTTTAAAGCCCAAACAACTTATATTCACCTTTGCAGTCTTCCCCTACACAGGAAGTGTGGAGCATATGCGGAGTGGCCGTGGCCGATGCAGTATATATTGGGCTTGAAATGAGTGTCGTCCTGTCAAGTTGAGGCTCTATTATTATCCAGATTCACCATACTGCTGGTGTCAAGTGGAGGACTTAGGATATTCTGTGTTCCTGATTTAAGCCCTTTTGACCCACTGGTATTACAGGGGTCTGTTAATGAGGTGAGCGCATCTGAGTGCTGTCTGGTGAAGGGACTGTCACTATGAGTGGATTTCTTCCAGCACCCTTTGTGGACTACAGTTATTAACCACTGATCTCTAAGAAGGACTTTTGGGGTTTTATACTTATTTATGGACTCTTTAATTTTATGATTTACGCTGCACTGTTTATGTTTGTGTATTTTCCCTCTGGGCTCTATCAATGTACCTGGGTTAGTGTTCAGCTTGCAAATCCATTCAGATTTTGGGTATTAATTTGCGTTGATTGTACTTTTTTCCAAATAAGTCTTCCCCTACCGCTCCGTTTCTCTGTAGTTCTAACTCTCTATAAATTCTGTGTCCAAACTTACACAGGGTTCATGTGGCAGTGCCCCCCTGATACCAGTGAGCTTTAGAGAGGTTTTGCCAATTGGACATGAATGGTCAAAGTGGTGGGAGAAAGGGGGGCATTTCATATGAAATCCTAGTGGAGCAAGAAAAGACAGAAACACCAAATTTTGAGAGTCCATAAAGAGTTTCATACTAGCACATGGAACCTCTCCTTCAATTTGACCCTACAGTCTCGGCTCAGACAGCTGTGCTTCGGTACGCTTTCCAAGTCCAATAAACAAGCAAAGATGCTGGAGCCGGTTAAATTTCCTAATAACCTTTATTAATAAATCCAGCAAACATCAGACACACAGGAATACCAAAGTGCTTTGGCTACATCACCTTAATCATAGCTTAATCATGGGTATGGTGCTCAAGCCGAAATGCATAGGTGGGCTTGTTTGCGATAGTTTATAAAAATAAACTATTAAAATATTTTTTTATTAATTTATTAAGGATAGAAGTGATATATTTAGCACCTTTGCTTGTTTGAAAAGTTTATTTTATCACAAATTATCCTCAAAATGACAAGCCAGCATATCTTGGGAACTCCAATGGGCCCCATTAGGGTATAAGATTTCAGGAATCTTAAAATCTTATTCCACACATTTAAAAACAGTGTCCTGGTTTGGCCATTTTCAACAGCCCCGGGCAGTTTGAAGGTTAATTGCCTCCTGTCCAAATTGGCCTTAGTATGTGTATGTACAGCATGTGAGTTAAGCCTCATACACGCTATTAGTTTTTTCAACGTTAGCACAGCGGTTTTCCCTGCTGAGCTATTGTGTTCTGACAGGGGGACAGCCCCCCGCCAGAACAATCCGGTCAGCGCTCTCTGACATTGGCTGAGAGTACAGATCGGGAGCCTGTCCATAGACCTTTTTTGGCCATGAGCCTCCGAACAGCCAGCTTCTGTTGGACCGGCTGCCACACACACAGGCTCAAGGCTTTAGGGACATTACATTGTAAACTCCTTGAGAGAAGGGAATGATGTGAATGTACAATATATATATATACTGTATATATATACTGTATGTATATATATATATATATATATATATATATATATATCATATGTATATATATATAAAGCACTGTGTAAATTGACGGCGCTATGTAAGTACCTGTAATAATAAATAAATGTTCAGAATGTCTGCAGAGAGTGAATCTGCACATCCCCTTCCCTCTGCAACCTGAGCACTCCTGTTTAGTTGACATTGTGAGATGGTCAAATGACACCTCCAAATCTTACCATTCTTTACCATCCATAGCCATCTCTAGTGACTTTCTGTGTAACACTAAAAAAACAAAAAAGGCTACATACCCTTAGAGAATAGGCTTGTAGGTGGGGTGCAGCGTGGTGCAGCAGCAATAACACACACAGCTCCAGTGCGATGAAAGAACTTGTATTGAGATACTGCAAAGACAGTTCACAAATACCCAATGGGAAGGCCGCACAGCCCAGAACACTCACAGGTTTAAATGCTAATAAAATGTTTTGTTTTCTGCTCATGCTTGTTTTATGCAATGATTTTTGAGGACAAAATACTAGACCTTTACACATGACGTGATGAATGTATTATTCTCAAGGATTTTATTTCGATTTTTGCTGCTTCTAGGCAATGACATAAACACAGCCTGGCAGAATGACTTTTGGAGGTCTAAAGGTTGGGTCAGAAACGTTAACAAATAGAGTGCTGATATACTGAGTAGCCATTACATGATTGTAAAGAATAGGGAGATCATCTGGGTAGGCGGCTTTTTATCCATGTTTTATGAAATGCTACAGCCTTGATCACACAAAGTTGATGCTTGAAGTTGTTGTTACAAGTGGATGGAAATATCGTTGTTGGGATTCAGCCATTTAATACTTCAGTAAGGGAATAAAGAGGGTGAAGAGCCAACCTTCATAAACAACTCTACTGGTTAGGAATATTTCTACGTATTATTTTGGTATCTGGTTGGTGAGGTTGAGGCCAGTTACAAGAAAACAGCATCCCTTGTGATGGCGTCAACGGCAGGTTGAAAAAGGAGCGCACGCTAACGGTACCCTCCTAGTGAGCATGCTCTGAAAAGCATCGCGAGCATGCCGGTGACGCCATCACGGAGGACACTATGGTCCAGCCTGCGTTCCAGCCCTTGTTTTCATTATCCACCATCACAACTACATACTGGCGGCCAGGACAGTTCCACGAGCTGCGAAAACAGCCCTCAGGGTGGACAAGTGCAGCCTCCAACCACCAGATGTTCCTTATGTGCCTGTTTTCCATGTTCTTAATGTGAGTTTTACTCCTCTTTTTCATTATTAATTATATAACAGTCTACACTCAGAGGCACTTGTCTTTCTTCTTTTTCTGCATGTCTGGAGTTCCTTTCTGCTCCCCTCCCATGCTGGCCTTAAGTTCACTGACTGTGCATTATTCATCCCATGGACAGAGCTAGCAGCTCTAAGGAATGATGATGGACTCTGCATTGCACTAAACGCACTCCTGTTAGCGCCACCATCTACATGTTTGTACTTGGCTCAGTTGAGTGTTTTCAAGATGACTGCCTCACCACCCAAGTGCTTTAAGTCCCCAGGGAGAAAAGAGTTAAAGAAAAATTTAATTTGCCAGCATCAGGATCACTAACAGAGAGCACAAGTTGCATGATATGCCAAATTCAATGTTTCCCTATGAAAGCCATCGTAACTGATCCAACACAAGTCACCTTGACTTTAGAAAAGGTTCCTGCGCTACTTTGATCTGAATTTGATACAACTTTAATGCCATAGAGCCATAGAGTGTAAAAGTCACATTAAGTTGGATCAAAATCAGACTGAATTTGCAGGGCAAAGTCGGATCGTAAGTTGCGCGACTTTCACATTAGAGCAGCGTGAATCTGGGCTAAATACCTTTTGCCAGGGAGTCAGACCTGCTCTATCCAGACCAGAGAGATGTCACTCCCTTGCACTTCCCTAAATAGAAAGTGAGATTTTCGCAACATTTTGGGCGGAGCAATCCTATTAACATAAGTGAAGGCATCCGTCTGTTACATTCTTCACAATATATAATAAATTAAAATCCAACAGGCAAAGTGGGAGCTGCTCATTATGGGCAAAGCAGGTAGGTAGTCCCAGGAACCCAGCACAAAGATCTCAAGAGATACTGTATAAGAAACTCTCCAGAACTTTCTACCAAACACAGGTTAGGCTTGCCTGGTCATTTATCAAATATAAACATACAAGAAAAGAAGATCTCACGCTAGTATTGCTGGAAAAATGGTTTGCCTGTTTAAAAGGATGTCAGTATTACAGTATATGCTTGAGGTTTATGAAATAATAAAATTACATAAGGCTCAAATCACAAAACCAACACACCAGGATAAGTATAACTTTTTTTTTTAAAAAAAAAAAAAATCTGTTATTTTCAGTTGAGTCCAACAAAACGTGAAAATTTACAGTCATATGGTTTAATTAGAGAGCCATATCCATTTGTTGAAACTTTGTGAATTGAGCCTATAGTTTATAGGACACAGTGAATACACCCACACTGAACATGCTCCAGATAACACAGTGGATGATATGTCACTGAGTAGGTTCTTGGGGTGTATTTAAACTAGGTGTGGTTGCCTTGCACAGTGGCAAAACATGAATTTCCACTCTTTCTCAATCCATTGCTGGCCTGTGCGTACATTTATGTCACCTATACCCTTACTACTAGAGTGGGCACCAACAGATTAGGGCCCATTCGCATCAGAAACTGCCTATATCTGCACATTTTTGACTGCATGTTTACATGCATTTGAAGTGTGTTTTGCATGCGTTTGAGCTGTGTTTAGCAAACTATACGTTTTTGGGCTTGGCTTTCTTGGTCAAAGGAGCATGGTGCGGGTGCGGTGCGTTTGAAGTGTGTTTGTAGTGCATTCCCTGCATTTGCGGTGCAGGAAAAATGCAACATGCTCTACTTTTTTTTTAACTGGGCTGAACTGCATTAAAATTATGTAAACTATGTCCAAAGGATTACCTTGATTTTGGGCTGTCTATGCAGTTGGTGTTCAGTTCAAAATACAGCCAACTGCAGCCAACTGCATCTAACTGTATTGAGTGTGAAAGGACCCTAAATCTTCTCCATCATTAATTCCATGCTAAGGGACCAGTGATCACACAGATGTGTGTCGTGCCCAAGGCCAACTAAATCATTGCTCGGATCACCACTTATAAGTGTGTCAGGACATGGTATGGAGCGATCACAATAGTCAAGCAAATGGGAACTTGGGGGTCAAACGTGCTTGGGCATGGCTCAAACAACCTAGTGCAGTGATGGTGAACCTTGGCACCCCAGATGTTTTGGACCTACATTTTCCATGATGCTTAAATACACTGCAGAGTGCATGAGCATCATGCGAAATGTAGTTCCAAAACCTCTGGGGTGCCAAGGTTCACCATCACTGACCTAGTGTGAGGGCAATATTGAAGGACAGAAAAAAGTGGGGCTTTACGGGCCAATGGGAGGAGAAGGATCACACCAAAACCAATATATAAAACAATTTACATTTTATTTAGCTTACAAGTAAAAAACATGGGCAGTCAAGCGCATGTTAGCAAAGACAAAATACATAAAGGAATTGTATATAAAACCAACTAATAAGAGTTATTAGGGTAGAAATACATCCCAAAAGGGAGAAACCAAAGCCTGTGTAGGATGATAGGTAGGTCTCGGATGGAGCACGGTCAATGTAGGTCCCCAGCAAGCCAACGCATTTCACTCAAGGCTTCCTCAGGGCCAGAGAGACCATGACAGACCGGTATTTCCTTTTTAATGACTCAGGAGGTGGCAGATTACGGCAGAACGCAGGACAATAATAACGATAAACTTAGTACTCGTGCATAGCATCTGAAGTTCATATCTATTCTCATATGTGTGTGTAGATAAATATCCATCACCCTATTCGAAGTCGGGGCGCCGCTTAATATATTGTAAAGGGTAGTAACCCATCACAGCCAGGTAGGGGGAAAGTCACGGCTACAGCCAAATGTCCGGAGGATCCAGTGATCAAACCTCTAACGGCAACATTTCATATGTCCAATTTCATCTTCCTACCCACTCAAGCAGATCAAAGGAAATGTTTTTTTGTGCAGAGAGGGATATCAAATGATTACAGCCTATCTGCAGTATATAACTGGCTCCAGGCAGGTACAACACACCATCACAGCATCCTATATTAGGGAGGAGGGGGTACCAACATGTACCAAACCACCAATAGTCCTTCGGTGTATCCCACGCTGATGAGCCTACCTAGTATGAGGGCACCCATAGACTCCACAAAGACTGGTCTTCTATACTAATGCTTACCTGGTCAAAATTCAAACAGTGGATGGTCATGTTGGCAGCACCAAGTTTGAAAAAAATTTCAAGTTCTGAAAATTGAAGTATTGATTGTAAACCAGCTATCAACCAAGGTCTGAAAAGTGGTCCACCATGGATGGCTTTTCAAGGGTGGTAAAGTCTGACGCCTGTTTGAAATGGGCCTTAGAGATAGGAAAGACTGGATTAGTCATGTGGCAACTTTTTACCTCTTTTTCAGCTATTTCTGGAGACTTTATTCATGTAAATTATGAGATGGAGGGGGGTAATATTGAAGTTATAAGTCTGTTGCTCCCTGGAGATCCGCTTTTAAATCATGTGATGTAAATGTTAACAAATATTCCCTTTTAAACCTTTAGGAGCTTTTCTGCAATATCCTATTTTATGATTTACTGCTTTATGTTTCCTCTTTCAGCCATAGTTTTTTTCCTGTTTTACAAAGATTTTGTTCCTTCTTATAACTGTAAAGTCACATAGACTTCACAGTAATGAGATAAAGAGCTGGTGACAATTACTATGTTTAACTTCCCCACAATTTTCTTTCTATACTCAGTAAAATGGGAACTATTCATGGAGAACAGTGAAAATGGAAATCACGCTGCTTCCTCTTTACATTTAGGTTCCCAATTCCCCTTTATGACATCACTTAGTTAAGTCGCTCAATGCATTATTCACTAAAAGCAATTTGTTGCAGCTCGAAAATAAATTCAGTATTACCATATATATAAAGGGCTAAATAGATGGTAAATATGTTTTTGGTGCTTCAACCCAAGAATAGTGGACTAAGGGGCTGAAAACAAAAGGTACATTTCACAGTAAGTACCCTTGTCCCTCTTACCTATCATTAAACACTTGTCTACCAGGTCATTTTTTTTTACATTTTTCACACATATTAAAATCTGTAATTTTTGTTAGAAAATTGCTTAAAAAAATTGAAGTATGGCCAAAGCCTTTTTGGCCAACTTCTCTTGTGGGTCACAAGAGTGCATTTATTTGTGCTATCCAGTGACTTAGAATCAGCCAACTGAGAGGTAAAGCCCGCTGTCGGCTGATTGCACAGATTGCTCTGAAAGGATCCCAACCATATTGTTGGGATCCACTCAGAGCCCTGATTGACAGCTAGGTCCGACTCTGAGGCTGAGATCCAAAGCCAGCTTTTCCACGTCCTCTCCAGCCCGGTGCTCCAGTGAGTGCTGGAGGCGCAGAGCACAGAGGGCTGACTGACAGTTCTCTGCTCAGAGCTGAAAAAGAACTGAATGATCAACAGTCATGTGATTGCTCAGTTCCCAGTCTCAGAACCAGCAGAGGGCAAGCTGCAGCATCAGACGATGCTGCAGCATGGAGGTGAGTATTGATGTTTGATTTCTTTATATCCCCAAGCTTCTCCTTTAAACCTCCAAACAATTTCTTAACCATCAATGTGAAATGGAAAAAATATTGGCGAACACATCTTGTCTTAACACCAAAACATTTCGAAAGAAATGGGATGTCTGGCTTTACCACTCTAAGTGCACAGTTATAGATTGAATATGTGTTACATTTCATGGCTGGGTGGTACCCCCTCCCCCCCCCCTCCTCTACCCCCCTCCTTTCCTCCTCTGTTTCTTTTCTTCCTTTCCTTCTTTCTTCCTGCTTTTCTTCCTTTCTTTCTTCTTTTTCTTTATCAGATCCCACGGCAACTTCATCCTATCGAGTCACAAAGCCACAGTCCTACTCACCCTCTAGAGCACAGGTGTCAAACACAAGGCCCGCGGGCCGAATGCGCCCCCCCAAGCCATTACATGTGGCCCTCGCGCCTCTCCTGCAGCTGCAGCACCGCCCTTGTCTCTGACCCCACCTTGTCTCAGTAGTCGGCAGCAGAGAGGACAGAACTCCTTTGCCAGATCCTGCACTCCTCTTTGCAGCTGCAGAAAGGCTTGTCTTTGCCCCACCCACCCTTTCTCAGCAGTCCGCAGCAGAGAGGAGGGCAGAACTCCTCCTAAGAATCCTGCTCCTCTCTGTGCAGCCAAAACACCACCTTGCCTCTGTCTCCCCTGGTCTCAGCATTCAGCAGACTCTGGAAGCTGACTCCAGTCCTCCTCTGGTTTTCTTCCAGACCCTGCACTTTCTTCTTCCCAGATCCACCCGCATCTTCTTCCTGGTAGCAGCACAAGGTAAGGGGTGCATTGTGATGTAAGGAAGGGTGGGGGACTCTTGACTTCTGATGGTGGGGGGGGATTTGACATCTCATATAAGGGTGCGTGGGATGCTCTGGACATCTAATCTTACAGATATAACCGACCCTTTGAGGGCAACCATAATGCTGATGCAGCCTACGATGAAATTGAGTTTGACACCCCTGATCTAGAGGCATGTTGGCATTGATACTACATTTGTAAACTACACCATGCTGTATCTTATTTATTGTTTCACGTTTTGACATTTATTAAAGCTGTCAGTGTTAAAGTGGAGTTCCACCCATTTTTAATAACTTGGATTACATAGATGTATGTAATCCCCTTTAAAGCTACTTTTACCAATGGAAACCTTTTTTTTTTTTTTTTTACTAGGAAATACCTTATTTTCTTCAATATTCATCCTCTCTTCACTTCCGGGTCCGGCCGCCGATCAGCGATTACGTCATTCGGCTGGGATGTATCTCATGGCATGAAATCTCGCATTATTACACAGCAGTCCTGAGCTGTACTGTTTGTATTGAGGCCGTGCTCTGCCCCGCCTCCGCCCCGCCTCCTCTCAGTGAGCTGTACTGTATGTATTGTATTAAGGCCGTGCTCTGCCCCGCCTCCGCCCCGCCTCCTCTCAGTGAGCTCAGTGAGGATATAATGCTTTCAGTCCTCGCTCACTGAGAGGAGGCGGGGCGGAGGCGGGGCAGAGCATGGCCTCAATACAAACAGTACAGCTCAGGACTCCTGTGTAATAATGCGAGATTTCATGCCATGAGATACATCCCAGCACCCCCTGCGAATCGCCGAATGATGTAATCACCGATCGGCGGCCGGACCCGGAAGTGAGGAGAGGATGAATATTGAAGAAAATAAGGTATTTCCTGGCAAAAAAAAAAGTTTCCATTTGTAAAAGTAGTTTTAAAGGGGATTACATACATCTAAAGTTACTAAAATGGGTGGAACTCCACTTTAACACCTTCCCCAGGATACAGTTCTTGCTCCCAATGGGTGTCAGGGGAAGGGGAATAACACCTCATTTACCAATCTAGCACTGTTCTTAAGCCATGTTCGATACTACAGACGATCTCTACTTGGTATTGTACTTATACAAATATTCGTTGTAGATACTCTTTCTATGCAGAGTGTATTATTATTGTGTTACTGTCTTTTTTTTTTCCTTGTATGCATCTCTCTCTTATAGAAATTGAATAAAAAACTATTGATCGTAAACCCCCAAACAGTTTTCTGAAAGCAGAAGCCCTATAGAATAAAATGGAAGCAGTTGCAAATGCTTATGTCGCAGGATATTTGCGCAACTGTTTATCAAAACCGTATTTTTAGGAAAACACTGAAATTAATTTTGGTACACCCCTAACACAATACAATATATATATTTTTTTGAAAAATATAAAAAAGATGGGAGATATGAAAGCTGTGGATTTGGGTATGTTTTTGTCATAAAAAACACGGGGTTGCATTGAGTAAATAGATACCAAACATGTCAAGCCTTCAAACTGTGTGTACCTATGAAATGGCTATGGTACCCAAAATTGTCCATTTGAAGGATGTCCCAGGTTGTGCGGGCAGCTGGATCCTGGAGAAATCTTCACTGTAGAGACGCCCTGTCCTCTTCCTGTCACTGAACTTCCAGCGATGCAGGGGTCAATCGCTTTGGGTTAAAATGCCCAAATTTTGTGCCAGGGACCCGCTGCTCAGCCTGGACTTTAAACTAATTATCCCCTGCAGTGCCGGAGGGTGTGAGCTAGGAAGAGAACAGGGCATGCCTGCATATATTGCAATATGTTGCCTCCTCACCACCTGTTTTAACCCTATAAGTACTGCACCACCGCACTGCAATCTTATGCTTTGCATTTGTTTGCACAGTGGTTGTGGCGCAGCCCAATTCACTTAAATGGGTAGCGTTTATACCATATCCCTGAAAACTCCTTTGTGGTGCAATCCGAATTTATCTCATTTTTATACATTGCCGTATCCACATGCTTGGATCAATTAAAAAATTACGCTTATCTCCCATATAGTAAATCATTTCCTAAAGGCCCCTCTCTTCCCTCACTGCGACTTCAAATGTCCCATCCTCTTACTTATTAGGATATCTACAGGTGTCCCATGCCTTCGGCAGCCAATTCTCTGGTGCCTACCTATAGTTGAAGCAATCCGAACTGGTACATCTGCTCCGAACAGAGTGCTCAGAAAAGCCTACTTCCGTATTGTACACTCATCTTCTCTTGGCCTCCCTCCCTGATCTCTGTACTCTCAGGTCGAGGTGGCTGAGAGACATCCCAGATATGGATGAAGAGGATTGGGAGGATGTTTGGGATCTTCCCTTTAGTCACTTGGTTTCCTTAAAGCGGTAGTAAACCGAGTACGTATATGAGATATTCATTTTACCCACAGGTAAGCCCAGGGGAGGACTGGGCCAGGGGCCAGGGGGGCAATTGCCCCCTCGGCGCTGCTCTGATTCCCTGTAAAAAGGCTGCACCGCTTCTGCCACAGATATGCCTAAAGTATTCCTGGTGAAAAGAAGTAAAAAGTCCCACTGACCTACTGAGTGCGGATTGAAGACAAGGACAACGCAGGCTTCCGCCCGCCCCCCCCCCCCCCCCCCCAGCATTGATGGGGTAAACTGTGTCTGAGCAGAGGCCGGTTCCATGCCCCACTGGAGACTCTTCTGCCCCGGCCAGTTCCAACCAAGTTGTCCCAGCTCCCTCCAACCTCCCCCTGCTGGCCAGGTCCGGAACCCAGATTCAGCCGGTAAGTAAATTTGGATTAGGGCTTCAGCTTTGAATAGGGGTCAGGAGGAGGATTGGGAGAGTAGGAGAGGGTGAGGGAAAGTGGGAGGGGGGCTGATTCGCTGCACCATGGGCCTCTGGTTTGTACTTGCCCCCTGGCACGAAAGTTGCCAGTCTGCCCCTGGGTAAGCCTTATTATAGGCTTACCTGTAGGTAAAAATCACCAAGCGGGTTAAACAACCGCTTTAAGAGACAGGCTCATTCAATTCAAAATTACTACTATACCCCAAATAGACTTCATAAAATGGACCCATCCATCTCCCTGGAATGTTGGCGGTGCGATTACTCACCTGGTGACTTCACACATGTGTTCTTGGGTTGCCCCTTCATTGCTAAATACTGGGAGGAGATGGTTTCTATAGTTAATAAGATTGCTAATATCTCTCTTGTACCACTACCTACCATAAATCTTTGTCTGTTGGGGCTGGTGGAGGAGTTGGTTCCCACAGTTGCAGAAAGATTCCTGCTTAGCGTACTCTTCTTTTAGGCTCGCAAAGCCATCACAATGTCCTGGAGGAAAGCTGCACCTCCTTCTCTTACGTTTTGGAAACATTTGTTTAATGTAAATGTTAACCCTGTATAAAGAGATGTATGCAAATAGGGGGCGGGGCTGCCCGAAGAAATACGATAAAGTATGGTCCAAGTGGCTGTCCGATCCAGCTACAGCCTCCATGATTGATATACCATAATCCTATTGTGAAGGCCTCTGATGTTCTTTGAGGCATTCTTTTTTCTTGTTTTTTTTGGTCTGGGAACATCTTTTGCCAGTTAAGCGAAGGTATTAATTGCCGTCTCTTACAGAGCAAGTCATGCCATGTTATTTCTGTTAGCCGGGTAACAGTCGTCCTGCTTACTAGATTAACTACTTCATGCCCGTGCTTTAGCCGAAAGACAGCTAAAGCGCGGGCCTAAAATGCCGGGAGGACGTACCTGAACGTCCCCCCGTTCTTGAGCTTCGCGCTCTGTGATCACCAAGTCCTTGAGCCCTTTACCACGTGATCAGCTGTAAGGCAGCTTTTTTTTTTCCCTCACGCTATCAGCGTGAGGAATAAAAAATAAAGCAGATCATCGGCTCCTGTAAGAAGGACATCGGTCCTACGTTGTCCCCACCAGTGCTCCTAACCAGTGCCACCCACCAGTGCCTATCAGTACTGCTAATCAGTGCCCACCAGTGCCACCTATCAGTGTCCATCAGTGCTGCCAATCAGTGCCTCATCATTAGTGCCACTTATCAGTGCTGCCTATCAGTGCCCCCTACCAGTCTCTTTCAGTGCCACCTATCAGTGCCCTTTAGTGCCGCCTATTAGTGCCTCTCAGTGCCACCTATCAATGCCCATTAGTGCCACCTATCAGTGCAGCCTCATCAGTGCCTCCTTATCAGTGTCGCCTCATTAGTGTCCATCAGTGCCACCATTCAGTTGCCATCAGTGCCGCCTTATCAGTGTCCATCAGTGCAGCCTGCAAGTGCTCATCAGTGCAGCCTCATCAGCGCACATCAATGAAGGAGAAAAATTACCTGTTTGGAAAATTTTATAACAAACTATGAAAATTGTGTTTTTTTGATTTTTACATTTTCCGTCTTTTTTTTTGCTTGTTTAGCAAAAAATAAAAAACCCAGTGGTGATTAACCACTTGCCGACCGCCGCACGCCGATCTACGTCGGCGGTCAGCCCCTCACAGGGCTACGTCACTAGCTTGTGAGGGTCTAGGGAGCGAGCGCGCGCCACCGGAGGCGCGCTCCCGCTCCCGCGTGGTCACGGACCCCCCCGCGCGTGTGACCCGATGTCCGCCGGCCACTCTGCGATAGGCGGGGGAGAGGTAGAAAGTTAGGCAGCTTGTGTAAACAAGCTGCCTGTCATTCTCCCCTCTGTATGAGAGATGATCATATGGATCTACTATGTAGATCCGTTGATCACTCTGCATACAGCTGAAGCCACAGCCAATCACAGTAAGAATCACGCCCCTAGGGACACACACAGCCCCTCCCTCTCAAATAAAGTTAACCCCTTCACTACCAGTGTATTTTTACAGTAACAGTGCATATATATAGCACTGATTACTGTAGAAATGTCACTGGTAACCCCAAAAGTGTCAAAAATGTCAGTCAAGGGTCTGATCTGTCCGCCGCAATGTCGCAGTACCGCAAAAAAAAAATCGCAGATCGCCGCCATTACGCGTTAAAAAAAAAAACAACAAAAATGACAAAAATCTTTCCCTTAGTCAGTAAACGCAATAACTTTTGCGCAAACCAATCAAAATACGCTTTTTGCGATTTTTTTTACCAAACATAGGTAGCATAAAACAAATTGGCCGAAAATGTTAAAAAATTTTGATTTTTACATTTTTTTGGGGGGGAATTTCATATAAAAAAAGGGAAAAATATTGCTATTTTTGCAAAATTGACGCTCTTTTTTTGTTTATAGCGCGTGATCAAAAAATCGCACAGGTGATCAAATACCGCCAAAAGAAAGCTCTGTTTGTGGGAAAAAAAGGACGCCAAATTCGTTTAGGTACAGCGTCGCACGACCGCGCAATTGTCCGTTAAAGTCACGCAGTGCCGAATCGCAAAATACCCCCTGGTCGTTTAGCAGCCAAATCCTCCGGGGCTTAAGTGGTTAAATATCACCAAAGAAAGCTCTATTTGTGTGAAAAAGAAAACATAAAAGATTCATATAGGTATAGTGTAGCATGACCGCGCAATTGTCATACAAAGTGTGAGAGCGCTAAAAATTGGCCTGGGCAGGAAGGGGGTATATGTGCCCAGTAAGCAAGTGGTTAATGATATACTGTCTTCTTTAGCCCCTGCGAGGGCGTACTGTGCCCTGCTATACCATGCAGGTTCTTTTTTTTTTTTTTTACTGTTGTGTTTTTTGTTACATTGTATACTTGAAAACACCAATAAACATATATGTAAAAAAAAAAACAAAAAAGGGTAGCGTTTCATGCTGGTACTGCCTGCCGAATGGGAAACGGGAGATTATTTTGCTGCAGCATGGCATGGCATGTGTCCTTATGTCTTACATACTAATGGCCGGAATACACGATAAGAAAATCGGCCGAAAATTTCCGTTCAGCAAAGGATCGGCCGATATTCTACTCGTTAATGTCCAGCCATCAGTGACCGATATCGATATTGTGAACGAAAAATCCCGTTTGAAAAAAACGAAAAATTCTGTCGTCTCGTTTGCGAACGAACGATATTCTATACGTTGGTGTTAAGGTCGTTCATTTAAAATCTGTAGAACATCATCACGCATGCACTGTTTCGATGGTCGGCGGTCAAACGGTCGGAGCGATATTCGGCCTGTGTATGTTGGCAACGTTTTCGACCAAGGAACACTTTTTCATAAGTCGGTGGTTGAATGATCGGGCGATATTCGGCCCATGTATTCCAGCCATTATTTTAAAGCAGTGAAGCTCTTAACCACTTGCCTTCTGTGCACTTAAACACCCTTCCCATCCAGGCCAATTTTCAGCTTTCAGCGCTGTCACACTTTGAATGACAATTGCGCGGTCATGCTACACTGTACCCATTTGAAATTTTTATCATTTTTTTCCACACAAATAGAGCTTTCTTTTGGTGGTATTTAATCACCTCTGGGTTTTTTATTTTTTACAAAAAAAAAGAATAAAGACAAAAAAATTTGAAAAAAAAAAAAAAGTTTTTCTTATTTTCTGCGAGTAAATTTTGAAAATAAATTTTTCTCCTTCACTGATGTGCGCTGATGAGGCGGCACTGATGGGCACTGATAGGCTGCACTGATGGGCACTGATGAGGTGGCACTTATGGGCACTGATGAGGTGGCACTTATGGGCACTGATGAGGAGGTACTAATATGCCGCACTGATGAGCACTGATAGGCGGCACTGAGAGGCGGCACTGATGAGCACTGATAGGCGGCACTGCTGGGCACTGATAGGCGGCACTGAGAGGCGGCACTGCTGGGCACTGAGAGGTGGCACTGCTGGGCACTGAGAGGCGGCACTGATGGGCACTGATAGGCGGCACTGATGGGCACTGGCGGATGGCACTGGACACTGACGGGTGGCACTGATGAGCGGCACTGATGGGCAGCACCATCAGTGCCCACACTCAGTGCCCATAGTGCTGCCAGTCAGTGCTCATCAGTGCCTAGATGAGCAGGCACTGATGGGCACTGACTAGCAGCACTATGGGCACTGATTGTGGGCATTGATGGGGGGCACTGATGGTGGGCACTGTGGGCACTGATGGGGGGGCACTGTGTGTGTGTTTTTACCTTGTGTAATCAGGGCACTGGTGATCGGTGCCCTGATTACATTCTCCTGTGTCCCCGGCGCTGTGAGGCTCCCCCTCCTTCCTCACACTGCAGGCTCCGTGTGAGGAAGGAGCGCCGGCGATGAGAGATGATCTCATATGTTTACATATGAGATCATCGCTCATTGGACGGCCAGATCACGTGGTGAATGGCCGCTGTGATTGGCCATTCACCACGATCTGTGATCGGCCGTGTCCAAGGGACACGGCCGACACAGATTTTCCCCGCAGCGCGCTCGCGGGAGCGCGCTGGGGGCGTGTCACTGGGAGGCCGTTTAAAAAAAATTGCGGCGGACAGATCGGACCCCTAACTGACATTTTTGACACTTTTGGGGACCAGTGACATTACTACAGTAATCTGTGCTAAAAATTTGCACTGTTACTGTAATAATGACACTGGCAGGGAAGGGGTTAACCCAGGGATGATCGAAGGGTTAAGTGTGTCCCTAGGGAGTGTTTTCTAACTGTATGGGGGAGGGACTTGAGGAATCAATACAGAGACCTGTGATCCTAAATAGAAGGATAACAGGCGCTCTGTGTTCATTCCAGAGAGAACAACAGTCTGCTGTGTTTACAACAGCTGCCCGTCCTTCTCTCTCAGCGGGGAGCGATCACGGATGCCTGGTGGCAACTGCGGCCGGCCCCGTGGATCGGCTTCCCCACTTTCTAATGAGGGCGGGCGCACACCTCCGGAGGGGCGCGCGTGTCCCCAGGAGCGCTCCTGCAAACCGACGTACGCATACGTTGGTTCACGCAGCTGAGCCAGCCTGCCGCAGTATTCAGTGCCTTGCAAAAGTATTCGGCCCCCTTGAACTTTGCGACCTTTTGCCACATTTCAGGCTTCAAACATAAAGATATAAAACTGTATTTTTTTGTGAAGAATCTACAAGTGGGACACAATCATGAAGTGGAACGAAATTTATTGGATATTTCAAACTTTTTTAACAAATAAAAAACTGAAAAATTGGGCGTGGTACCAGGAGGTCTCCCACCAGTACCCCGGTACCATATGGCAAAAGATTAACTACCTCCCACCCGGCCATAGTACATATACGGCCGGGCGGGAGTCTCGTCCTTCTGAATGGACGTTCCGGAACGTCCTTCAGAAGGAGAGAGATCGCGCCGCCGCGGGCACGCGCAGCGGCGCGATCTCGATGTGCCTGTGTCCCTCGGACACAGAGCGACATCATTCGGCAGGAGGGCCCTGTGATTGGCCCTCCTGATCACATGACGGCTGTGTCCAATCACAGCCGTCATGTAATGTAAATAGAGCCGTTGTAACGGCTTCGATCTCTTCTCCTCACTGACAGATCCTGTCAGTGAGGAGAAGATCAGAGGATCGGTGCTGCTGCGGGGGTGATCAGTGAGTATTTCTAATTACTCACTGATCACAGGGGGGGTCTGTGCTGGTAATCAGAACATTGATTACCAGTGCAGCCCTGGGGGGGAGGGGTGCCACTAAGCCACCAGGGATGCCCACCCATGACCACCAGGGATGCCCACTATGGCCACCAGGGATGGCAAGCAGGGCTCAGAGAGCTCCCCAGTGCCCTCCCTATCAGTGTTGCCCACCAATGGCATCTATCAGTGCTGCCCACCAGTGCCATTATTGCCATCTATCAGTGCCGCCCACCAGTGCCCATTATTGCCCACCAGTGCTGCCTATCAGTGCCCATCAGTGCCCACCATCAGTGCCGATCAGTGCCACCCATCAGTGCCCATCAGTGCCGATCATTGCTGCCCAACAGTGCCACTATCAGTGCCCATCAGTGCCCATCAGTGCCGCCAATCAGTGCCCATCAGTGCTGCCTATCGGTGCCCATCAGCGCTGCCTATCAGTGCCCACCAATGCTGCATATCAGTGCTATCTATCAGTGCCACATATCAGTGCCCATCAGTGCTGCATATCAGTGCTACCTATCAGTGCCCATCAGTGCTGCATATCAGTGCCACCCCATCAGTGCCACCCCATCAGTGTCTCCTCATCAGTGCCTGTCAGTGCGGCATCATCAGCACTGTGTGTATGGCCCATTAGTTGTTAAGTTTCAGGTGATCATATTCTTTTGAAACCGAAAAGGTTCGCCATATGGACCAAAGTTTCCTAAATTTATCGTTTTTTTTCAGTCTTCATAGCAATCGTCCTCTCCATCTCATGTATATGGTCTATTTTAATTATCCAGTCCGCAATAGAAGGTGTCTGGGTAGAATTCCAATGCATTGGGATGAGACTCTTGGCAGCATTCAACAAGTGTCTTACTAGAGAGGATTTGTATTTTTTTTATAGGAAAAAAGGTTGATGTGAAGAAGGAACGTGGGCGCATCAAAGTCTAGGTCTACATCTGTAATGTGGGGGGGCGTGGCTGGACCGTTCATGTGAACAGACGTGTGCTGAGCTGGCTCCGTGATCCTGACCGATATTATCCTGATTGCTGGACCCTATTCCGAGCTAACATTGCCCGTCTACTCCGCTCCCGAGTCTGCCTAGCACAGGTGACCGTTCCGATCACTCGGCTGCCCGGATCCGCCATGCAGAAGAAGAAGGCTCCTCGGCCTCCAAGCAGACCCAAAATGGCGGCGCCGCGCTGCCACAGCGCGCGGGCCGCGAGAGACCTCCTACTGCTATAGCCAAGCTGGGGCAATTCGCCCGGGATCCTGCGACTCACCATCCTTCAACTTCCCCGGCGAGCACTTCTTCAGCGCCCCGGACTACCCCATCTCCTCCGGTGGCTGCGATGTTTCTGGGTTCCGCGGGCTCAGCAGGGCCTTCCAGCGGGAGCGCAGTGAGTACCCCACCGAACGTGGTGGATGGCCTTGGGTGTCAGGGTGAAGCGGAGCAGGCTGTCCCCACCATACAAGACGTTCTGAATGCGGTGCATACATATGGTGCATCCCTCTCTGAACTATCCATAGAGGTCAAAAGCATGAAAGAGGGTTTGCTGCACATCAGGCAAGACATGCAGAAGATGAGGGAGCGTACTACAGCACTGGAAGGTCGGGTGAGTGCTATGGAGGATGATTTACCCCCCCCCCCCCTGCACAAGATGTGCGTCTGAATTCCTCGGGTGTTGCTGAGGCGATGCATAGACTGGAAAGATATGGAGAATCGATTGCGCCGCAGCAATCTCCGTTTGGTGGGCATACCTGAAAAAGCTGAGGGTAAAACCCCTGTGGAATTTATTGAACAGTGGTTGCTATCTACTTTTGGAAAGGACAATCTTTCACCATTCTTTTCAGTGGAACGTGCACACAGGGTGCCGTTCCGGGCTCCACCGCCTGGGGGCCCTGATCGGCCTTTCCTATTGAAACGCCTGCACTACATCTGTAATGTGTTTAATCCAGTGTGCTATAGATTCCCAGTATGTCCTTATTTGTGGGCAGTCCCACCAGAGGTGTAAGAACGTTCCATGTTCCTTGTTGCATCTCCAACAGGAGTCTGACACTGTAGGGAACCATTTCTTGAGCATTGCTGGGGTTCTATACCACTGAGTCCTGATATTAAATGCTGATTGCTGAAGGCGTGTACTGAGTGAGCATTGGTGAGAAAAGTTGCAAGACTTTTTTTCACTGTGCATTTGTAAATGAGCAGCCCTAGATCATTTTCCCAGAGTGTTTTGTACACATCTGTAGAGTCAGGTGGCTTATCATTAATCCACTTATAAGCCTGTGAGGTAACTTTCCTCATTGGAGTTTGGAGTCGGCAGCTATTTTCAAAGCTTGTGAGGCTTCTATGAAAATTCATCCGAAATTTATGACCGTGGAGAAAGTCATGCATCTGAACATAGAAGGAAACCAAGGAAGTGTCCCTGGGGAATTTAAAGCGGAGTTCCACCCATTTGTAATAGGTTGGAATACATGGATCTATGTAATCCCCTTTAAAACGGCTTTTACCAATGGAAACTTTTTTTTTTTGCTAGTAAATACCTTAATTTCTGCTTTATTCCTCCTCTCCTCACTTCCGGGTCCGATCGGCAATGACGTCATTCGGCGATTCGCAGTGTGTGCTGGGATGTATTCTATTCCAGAAATCTCGCAGGAGCTGAGCTGTAATGAGCCGTGCCTGCCCCGCCTCCGCCCCGCCTCCTCTCATTGAGTTGTATTGTATGCAACGTATTCAGGCCGTTCTCTGCCCCGCCTCCGCCCCGCCTCCTCTCATTGAGTTGTATTGTATGCCATGTATTCAGGCCGTTCTCTGCCCCGCCTCCGCCCGCCTCCTCTCAGTGAGCAAGGACTGAAATCATTATATCCTTACTGAGCTCACTGAGAGGGGGCGGGGCGGAGGCGGTGCAGAGAACGGCCTGAATACATGGCATACAATACAACTCACAGAGGAGGCGGGGCGGAGGCGGGGCAGAGAACGGCCTTAATACATTGCATACAATACAACTCAATGAGAGGAGGCGGGGCGGAGGCGGGGCAGAGAACGGCCTGAATACATGGCATACAATACAACTCACAGAGGAGGCGGGCCAGAGAACGGCCTTAATACATTGCATACAATACAACTCAATGAGAGGAGGCGGGGCGGAGGCGGGGCAGAGAACGGCCTGAATACATGGCATACAATACAACTCACAGAGGAGGCGGGCCAGAGAACGGCCTTAATACATTGCATACAATACAACTCAATGAGAGGAGGCGGGGCGGAGGCGGGGCAGAGAACGGCCTGAATACGTTGCATACAATACAACTCAATGAGAGGAGGCGGGGCGGAGGCGGGGCAGGCACAGCTCATTACAGCTCAGCTCCTGCGAGATTTCTGGAATAGAATACATCCCAGCACACACTGCAAATCGCCGAATGACGTCATCGCCGATCGGACCCGGAAGTGAGGAGAGGAGGAATAAAGCAGAAATTAAGGTATTTACTAGCAAAAAAAAAAAAAAGTTTCCATTGGTAAAAGCCGTTTTAAAGGGGATTACATAGATCTAAAGTTCCAAAAATGGGTGGAACTCCGCTTTAACTGGACAAGGCTGAGTAGTGAGAGAGTATGAAGGAGTAGAAAAATAGAGTAAAAAATAACATTTATTGTTTCATATTAAAATGTAAACGTACAATGACAAAAAACACATAATACAATAAAAAACTAAAGAACATAGTCACAAAGGTATGTTCAAATAGTATTGCATGTAGCCCAATGTGAGAGTGTGGATCACTGGTTCTTGATACAGATGTAAACGTCCAACATGTTTCGGAATCTAAATTGCGATTCCTTCTTCAGGGAAATGTGTAAAGAACATGTAATCACCACATCAACATCTAGAAATATATAAAACATGCATGGAGTTTTTTAGAGTGTGCACAGCTTGTGGCAGGCGCAGCACTACAAAGTGCCTTATGCGCTGCGCCATTAGAAGAATTGGATCTCTCTGACTTCAGTCTAACCAGACTGTCTGCTACTCTATAAATTCCTCCAAAACCGTTCTATGGAAAGCAGTCGGTTTAAAGAGCACACCAAACGCTTAAGATATCTTCTTTATTAACCTCAACTTTTCTTCATAGATAACAGTGACACTTTTGCAGCAGACAGTCCATGTACAACATGTGCTGAATACAGTATAACAAATGGTGGATATATTTCTCTCTCTATTGCTGTTTGAGTTTGTTTGCTTGGGTTTGGTTTTGAGTTGTTAGAGTTGTTTGGGTTTGTTCGATAGTTTGAATTCGATATAACTTTTGAAGTTTGATAGTTTGTTTGTTTGGTGGAACTACAAGTGAACACATAACTAGTTCAGTATACAGCTCTAATCACATTACTAACAATAGGAACATGTATAACTGTTAATTACCTATTTTTGGCCACTTGCTTCCATAAAACTGCTCTGTGGATCTGTGTGTCTATTCAGTTCTCTTCTGTAGTGGAATGAGAAGGTTGGCTGACAGCATGAGGCTTCAGAGAAAAAAAATGGGTGTAAGGCTGACTGTGATTGGCCAAGACTGTTGCTGAGTGTGAGATTGGCTGTGATTGGCCACAAACTCCTTATGGGTAATCAATTTTAACTCTGTGCTTTCTGGTTTAAATTCTGCTGTGTCTGAGCTTACCTTACAGGCATATATGAATCTTACAGGAAAATTTCCTTTTGCTTCTGTGAACACAATATACAACTGTTATGTGACATCCAAACATGAAATCATAGTAAATAACTCTGCTTTGTCTCTCACATATAAACATATGCACTGTATTGAGGTTATTAACCACTTGCCGACCGCCGCACGACTATCTACGTCGGCGGTCAGCCCCTCACAGGCAAAGTGACGTAGGGCTACGTCACTAGCTTGTGAGGGTCTAGGGAGCGAGCGCGCGCAGCCGGAGGCGCGCTCCCGCTCCCGCGTGGTCACGGACCCCCCCCGCGCGTGTGACCGGCGGACCCGATGTCCGCCGGCCACTCTGCGATCGGCGGGGGAGAGGGAGAAAGTCAGGCAGCTTGTGTAAACAAGCTGCCTGTCATTCTCCCCTCTGTATGAGAGATGATCATATGGATCTACTATGTAGATCCGTTGATCACTCTGCATACAGCTGAAGCCACAGCCAATCACAGTTAGAATCACGCCCCTAGGGACACACACAGCCCCTCCCTCTCAAATAAAGTTAACCCCTTCACTACCAGTGTATTTTTACAGTAACAGTGCATATGTATAGCACTGATTACTGTAGTAATGTCACTGGTAACCCCAAAAGTGTCAAAAATGTCAGTCAAGGGTCCGATCTGTCCGCCGCAATGTCGCAGTACCGCAAAAAAAATCACAGATCGCCGCCATTACGCGTTAAAAAAAAAAACAACAAAAATGACAAAAATCTTTCCCTTAGGTAGTAAACGCAATAACTTTTGCGCAAACCAATCAAAATACGCTTTTTGCGATTTTTTTTTTACCAAACATAGGTAGCATAAAACAAATTGGCCAAAAATGTTAAAAAATTTTGATTTTTACATTTTTTTTGGGGGGAATTTCATATAAAAAAAAGGGAAAAATATTGCTATTTTTGCAAAATTTACGCTCTTTTTTTGTTTATAGCGCGTGATCAAAAAATCGCACAGGTGATCAAACACCGCCAAAAGAAAGCTCTGTTTGTGGGAAAAAAAGGACGCCAAATTCGTTTAGGTACAGCGTCGCACGACCACGCAATTGTCCGTTAAAGTCACGCAGTGCCGAATCGCAAAATACCCCCTGGTTGTTTAGCAGCCAAATCCTCCGGGGCTTAAGTGGTTAACAGGTCTAGCTGTATATGCATGTAGGTCATATTAGCAACCTAGGACAGGTTTTAGCTGGCCAGCTACACAGCTGCTAGGCCATTTTTCCATCAAAACAAAACAAAAGAATAAATTGGAAAGTATATAAATGCATCCACTTACCGCAGTGGCAGGATGCATACACATAGACCATTCAGCCAATGGGCGAGAGAGGGATAGGTGTATATAAGCCCAATCGCCACAAATGTTTGGTGTAAGCCTCTTTAAATTATACTGGTGGAAGAGGGGGAGGGGTCGCCCCAGTGTGGTACAAGACACAGAGAGGAGCACAGACCCCTCAGGGCACCCGCTGTCCGTCGCTTACCTCTCAAAGGTAGCACCCCAATAGCGGTCACAACAAGGAGCACAGAGGTAGGATGGATCAACACCTATGATAAAAACAATGCAGAAGGAAAAATAAATCAATAGGATCCGATTAATCCCACCCATTTGTTTGGGAAAGAAAGAGAGTATCAAAGGCAGTTGCCTTAAACTTACCCAATGGGGGAGGTATAGCCGTCTATGGACAGTACAGGTGTAAGCCCAGCCGCAATGGCCCAACATTATCCTCGGAGTGCATATATATGAATGCATCTGAACATAGTTCCAGAATGTGAGGGGATGGCTTGCTGAGCATCGTTTTTTCGTTTCTGGGAAATTTTTTAAATAAAGACATGTGTGTTCCAGTGCATTTCTGGTGCGTTTAGGTGCGCTCCAGGGCGTTTTTTAAACGTTTTACAGTACAGTCCAGTGCAGCAAAAATGCAGCATGTTCTACTTTTTTTTCTGGAACTGGAACGCACTGGAACTGACCGCACTGGTCACTATGGAAACCATATACCCTACTATAAATGCATTTTTGATGCAGAAAAAAAACGCACTGGACTGCATGTGATGTGAACCTGCCCTAAGAGTTTGAATTACAAGCTAGGCTTTTTTTCTTAGCAGTATTTTTTGGGGGTACAATTATTGACATTGTGCAACCTGACGTATTATACTCATCAGTTCTAAACACCAAAGAGCAACAGAAATCCACTTGGGGGGGGGGGGGCAGGGGCGGGACAAGGGGTGGGCAGGAGGGCACTGTGGTTTAATGTGAGTTTCAGGGGCACCCCAAAGGAGATTGGGGGGAGGGGATTTGTGTTAGGAGAGGGAATTTGGGGTGGCAGCAGGAGGTTCTAGGAATTGTTCTAAGAAATATGGGGAGGTGTGCTAGGAGTGGGGTGATTTGGGGGGGGGGGTTGTATTAAGAAGGGAGATGAGGAGAAGAGGATTTGTGCTAGGATGGGGGATTTGAGGGTTTGTGTTAGAGAAGGTAATATGGTGGGGGCAGTGCTGTATCTTGGCCTAGGCCGACAAGGCCCAGGCCTAGGGCGGCACTTTGCAGGGGGGCAGCAAAAAAGCTGCACCCCACATGAAAAAAAAAGCAGCCTCCTCCCGGCTCCCGCACGAAAGGGGTCCCCACCGGCTTGTGCTACACTTTTAGTATAGTGCCAGTCTTATGGGGCGAATTGGGCTGGAGGGCAGGGTCCACAAGGCAAATCACTGATAAGGCAGCACTGATATGCTGCACTGATGAGCACTGATGAGGCTGCACTGATGGGCACTGATGAGGCTGCACTGATGGGCACTGATAGACTGTGGTTGTGGTCTGTGGTTTACAGATGACAAGGCGGGTCATAAACAGGAAGGGTGTGTGGCCTTTACAGGAAGGGGTGGGTTATATTTAAATTAGGGGGTGCACAAGTTTAGTCAGGCCTAGGGCAGCACAAAACCTAAATACACCACTGGGTGGGGGTGCTAAGAGGAGAAATGTTTTTGGGGAGGGGAATTTGTGCTTGTAGGGAGGGTATTTGTGCTAGGAGGGGAAATTTGGGGATAACGTTGGGGGGGGGGGGGGGAGGGAATTTGTTCTAGGATGGGGGTTTGCGGGAGGGGAATTTGTGCTAGGAGGGGGAGGGGGGGGGGGTTTGGAGTGGGGTGGAGAGGATTCATGCTCGGAGGGGAAATTGGAGGGGTAGAGGATTTGTGCTAGCAAAGGGGAATTTATATTGGGGGGGGGGGGTTGTGCTGGGAGCATATGTGGAATGAGAGGATTTGAGTTAATCATGGAAATTAGAGCTCAATTTTTTTTTTTTTGGGGGGGGGATTTTTGCTGACACATAATGCTCAAACATCTTGGGGGGGGGGACGCAATTCAGCATATTTGCCCTGGGCTCTAGATGACCTTGTCCCAGCACTGGTGGGGGGCATGCTTTTCTTGTTTGTTTGTCCCTTCCTCTCAGAAATATAGTGATGCCAGGTATATAGATTAGTATGAGCACGGCTGAGATGTGCACAGTGGTGACCCCCATACATTATTACCGGCTGTCTACTCCACCAAGCCCCCCCCCCCCCCCCCATCACCACCGAATTTCCAGACTTATAGCGAGCAGAAAATGTACAAGACTCCATGATGAGTGTAGCTGGGCTGGAGGTGGATGTGACGAGGTGACAGATTGATCTGGGATGATTCAATTAGACGCCTCTAGCAGCCGCGTCCTTCTCGCCAGATACCAATTACCGACATTTTACATACCGCCCGCTTGCAGCGCCTCCATAATTTATGATGTTTGTTTAACAAGGAAATGAACAGAGAGCGGAAGATAAAACCATTGTGCTGCTTTATAAGCTCTTTATGGCTTGTTTATGGACGTGCGCTGCCTTTAACCCTTTGTAAAAGGCCCAACCGCACTTGCCGGCAAGTTACGCCAATGGAGCACCCAGTGAGCCGTTGGGTTGTGGTGGGTGGATGACCATCTTATTTTTATATTTTATTCTTGTAGGTTAATAATATCAACCAATGTATGGTGCCCAAAAAATATTTTGTGCCTGGATCCATTTGAGGCTTTAGTCTATTGGACCTCTTTGGCGCAATCTGCTGGGCATGGTGTCACGTGACATGTCAAACCCAAAGAGGAGCCTGGGAATGCTTCCATCAACCCTGCTCCACTCTGGGGTCTGGACGGACACTTTACTACCATGTAGGTGCCCCTGCATAGCAAGAGGCAATGCTATCCGGTGTTGTATGAACTTCTGCATAATGGTACAGTGAGGTTGCCACTGATCCGGGGCACCAAGGAGAAGACATGGGGCATATGTCCCAGGTAGGGTTGCCACCTTTTTTCAAGCCAAACCCGAACACTTTAGCCATGCACAGCAAAATTGTATTTTTAAGGGGGGAATGCTGTGGACTCTGATGTAAGGGGGTTTCTGTCCACCAAACCTCCCACTTGCATCAAAGTTTCCAGCATTCCCCCTTCAATTAGGGTTCCCAAAGCCCCCCTTACATCAGAGTCCACAGGGCACCCCTTACATCTGAGTCCCCCTTACCTTAGTGTACTCACTTGCTTGGAGGCAGGAGAGAGAAGGGAGGGAGGGCTGAGAATTCAGTCAAAGACATTGGATGGTGAGCTTACTCACCCAAGGATGGAGGCTAAGGCATCGACACCTTTCATCCATGATGTATCTGCCGGTTGCTGAGCTTCCAACTTCCAGCCCACACATCCCTTTTGGTGAGGCACAGAATGTCGGGGATTGGAGTATGGATGGGCAGACAGAGGGGTAGGGGCAGGAGGAGCAGGAGCAGATCAACCCCTCTCTCCTCTCCTGTCCGTGTATGGGGGTGGGGCCCATTTGCACACCTATGCACTCTGCGGTTGTTGTATTGGTTACTTGGGGAGTCACATTCAATTCTGAATATTGTGTCTGGGTTTCAGGTGGACTAAAACCTGGACACATGATTCAAAACCCACACTGTCCAGGTGAATCCTGGATGGGTGGCAACCCTAGTCTCAGGTGCATGCCCCTTGCTGTCCTGGACCAGTGACACCCTCACTTTATCGTATCTACTACTGTACTGGACCTAGTGACACCCTTACTGTATCCTATCTACTACTATGACACCCCTTAGACATAATCAGTCTGGTTGTACCACCTGGCAGCAGTCCCTGAATCACAAACATAATAGAATTACAACACAAACTATTCATATGCTATGTAATTATTTTAACAATGTATTTGGCTGCCAGGCTAGGGGTTATCCTTAAACCTTATGTTTAAATTCCCTATCTCCATGAGCCCCCCCCCCCCCCCCCCACACACACACACACTTGCATCAACATGTTCATTGAATGTATTTCCATTATGTGCCCTATTTTAGCCCCAATGATGTCATCGTTGGGTCTCTGTGCTTTTCTGTGCCAATGCAGATAGATCATGGCTGGTAGGAGGAACCAGCAGTATGCTGTATATAATAGTGTTTGTCAACTCCCAAGGTAAAGGGGGCCTCACAATGTCTCCAAATGGCCTCCTATAGTTGTTATTACATGTAATACTACAGAAAACTGTCATAGATGGAAGACTTGCTAGAGGAAATAGTCAGAGATCGCTCCTCCATGCTGCAAAGACCATTTATAGGTGGGGGCAGCGGCCATTTGCTTTTACCGTTCTTCAAAAATGGTTGGAGATTGAAGTCATGCTTTAGGAGGTAGTCAGAGACTAGGGACATGTTGCATGAAATTACTAGACTTTGCTGCCAATTATGGCCCCTCTACAAATCAGTGCTCCCTTTACTGAGTGTTAGGGGACAAGGGCCACACTTCAAACATCAGAGGGCCACATGTGGCTCAGGCCTCAGGTTTTGCACCGGGGGTAAAAAGCTATTGGCAGTGGTGGAACTACCAGGGTTGCAAAGGTCTCACTTGCAACTGGGCCCTAATGTTCCGCAAACATGGGGGAGGCCCATTGTGGGACCTTAAGGCTCATTTCACACTGAAGTCGCATTGAATGTGTTTTGATTTATCATGCAACTTTATGTGTCACAGAGTGAACCAGGGCTCATAAAGGGCCCGGCGATGGGAGTAAAGGGTGCCAGGATCAGTGAGAAGGGCCACCGGCTAGGAGGGAAGTGGCCTGGGACCAGAGGAAAGGGCCCCAAAGGTCAGGGGGGACCTTCATGGTTTCTTGCACCAGGGCCCTGAAGCTTCAAGTTACACTTCTGGCTTCCGGATAACACCCCAGCACCCTGCCTCAGTACCTCTCTCAAGGGCCCTCAGTCCTAATGCAAAAAGAGAGCTGGCTCTTGGGAGGAGTTATGAAAATATCAAAACGCCTTGATAGGTGGGTGTCAGCCTGGAGTAGTTGGTGCCAGTCTGGAGGAGTGGGGGTCATCCTGGAGAAATGGGTGTCAGTCTGGAGGAGTGGGTGTTAGTCTGGAGGAATGGGCGTCAGCTTTGAGGAGTTGGTGTTAGTCTGGAGGAATGGGTGTCAGTCTGGAGGAGTGGGTGTCAGCCTTCAGAAGTGGGTGTCAGTCTGGAGGAATAGGTGTCAATCTGGAGGAATAGGTGTAAATCTGGAGAATGGGTGTCAGCCTTGAGGAGTGGGTGTCAGTCTGGAGGAGTGGGTGTCAGCCTGGAGGAGTGGGTGTCAGCCTTGCGGAGTGGGTGTCAGTCTGGAGGAGTGGGTGTCAGCGTGGAGGAGTGGGTGTCAGTCTGGAGGAGTGGGTGTCAGTCTGGAGGAGTGGGTGTCAGTCTGGAGGAGAGGGCATCAGTGTAGAGGAGTGGGTGTCAGCGTGGAGGAGTGGGTGTCAGTCTGAAGGAGTGGGTTTAAGTCTGGAGGAGTGGGTGTCAGCCTGGAGGAGTGGGTGTCGGTCTGGAGGAGTGGGTGTCAGCCTTGAGGAGTGGGTGTCAGCCTGGAGGAGTGGATGTCACTCTGGAGGAGTAGGTGTCAGTCTGGAGGAGTGGGTGTCAGTCTGGAGGAGTAGGTGTCAGTCTGGAGGAGTGGGTGTCAGTCTGGAGGAGTGGGTGTCAGTCTGGAGGAGTGGATGTCAGCCTGGAGGAGTGGGTGTCAGTCTGGAGGAGTGGGTGTCAGTCTGGAGGAGTGGGTGTCAGCCTTCAGAAGTGGGTGTCAGTCTGGAGGAATGGGTGTCAGTCTGGAGGAATGGGTGTCAGTCTGGAGGAGTGGGTGTCAGCCTTCAGAAGTGGGTGTCAGTCTGGAGGAATGGGTGTCAGTCTGGAGGAGTGGGTGTCAGCCTTCAGAAGTGGGTGTCAGTCTGGAGGAATGGGTGTCAGTCTGGAGGAATAGGTGTCAATCTGGAGGAATAGGTGTAAATCTGGAGAATGGGTGTCAGCCTTGAGGAGTGGGTGTCAGCCTGTAGGAGTGGGTGTAAGCCTTGCGGAGTGGGTGTCAGTCTGGAGGAGTGGGTGTCAGCCTGGAGGAGTGGGTGTCAGCCTTGCGGAGTGGGTGTCAGTCTGGAGGAGAGGGTGTCAGCCTTCAGAAGTGGGTGTCAGTCTGGAGGAGTGGGTGTCAGCCTTGAGGAGTGGGTGTCAGTCTGGAGGAGAGCGTGTCAGCCTTCAGAAGTGGGTGTCAGTCTGGAGGAGTGGGTGTCAGCCTTGAGGAAAGGGTGTCAGTCTGGAGGATTGGGTGTCCGCCTGGAGGAGTAGGTGTCAGTCTGGAGGAGTGGATGTTCCTAGGGAGGCTGTAGTTGCAGGCAGACCACTTGTTTGTGATGCTGGGCTTCCATGATTGAAAGAACTGAAATCCAATGAATGCTGGATGTCCTTCAGCCAGAAAATCAGGGGGTCTCTATCTGATTGCTGCAGCTTCTAATGCACGCTGTTACAAGCTCACATTGTGCAGTAAAATCAGCAATTTCAGTTGAGGAGATGAGCCGGTACAAGTGTGCTTTAGAGAGTTTGTTACCTCAACACTTCATATTCCTAATATATGGCTGCTGTACCATGTACTTGTATGAGAAAATCTCCTGTTCTCTTTGTATTGCTTCCTGTGTGTGAAATCCCTGGTGATCTTGCCAGTCCCCTTCCTTTCCTATTAAAAACTGACCACACTAAGTAGGAGAGCACACCGTGGTCAGTTCTCTAGCTATACTGGGAACTCAGCCTGCTCTCCTCCAACAATCAGACTTGTCCTGACACGCCCCCGCTGCACAGCCATTCACTGGGAAGCTCAGTGTGCTGCTGCTTCTCCTCCCCCCAGCTCTTATGCAGCTGTGAACAGAGGGAATGTGATCACTTAAAAAAAAGGGACAAAGGGTATTTATAATGTTTTTTTTTTTTTTTAAATTGATACAAAAATGTTTTGCCTTTCATTTCTATTTTAAACTGAATGGGTTGTTTTAAAGAGCGATCGTTTACAATCACTTTCACTCTGCTGTGAGTAATAAATGTATCATTTCCTCTGCATGCACATGAAACAGCAATCATCAGATAAGCTCCCCGGCAAGCAATGATTTAATTAGCCACACCGTGTCTCCGGAATTGTTTTTATCCAGCAAATCGCTGTCACATGATTGGGGTGACCTGACTGTGCGGTCATCTGTGACACACTGTCAGCTGTACACTGCTACTGTGCAACACAAAACCACAGCAAGTGCATCCATATGAACTATGACCATAGACAGCTATAGCACTGGCTGTACTGCGCCCCCTTGTGGAGGGACTACACATTGCAGTAAGCCCTACCTTTGCAAAGAAGTGCAATTAACCCCTTAAAGTGGTTGTAAACCCACTTTAATGACTTTTACCTATAGGTAAGCCTATAATAAGCCCATGCCGTTCCTTCCGAGCCCTATGCCGTGACTGGCGGGAGTGACGTCACGCGGCTCCGGCCAGTAATACTGCTGGAGACCGCAAACCCGGAAGATGACGGGTGAAGATGGATGCGGCCAGCAGCGGGGACATCGCTCGCTTAGTTGGAGGTAAGTGTCACATAATGTGCTAGTATGCAATGCATACTAGCACATTATGCATTTACTTTGCAGGGAAGAATAAAAGAAAAAAAACATTTGAGGAGTTTACTTCCTATTTAAAGTCGAACTGCGCTGCTCCTGTTTACCACAAATCAAAAATGCTATTTAATTTATTTGTATTATTTAAAGCAATCGCCCCCATCCATTCAATGTCCCCATGCTTTATTTTACTGAGAAATCATTTTGAAAAACTCCCCCTGGCATTTCAGGTCGTGGCCATCTTAAATAAGGGCAGATGTTTCATGTATCATTTACTTCCTGGAATCCATCTGGCCTTTGCTCAGGCACAGGCTGAGCTAAGAACCCTCCCTCCTCCCCTGAAGACTCCTGGGATGGATGACATCATTTGCCTAGGCATGAAAACCAGGAAGTAACTAAATAAATGTAAAAAAAAGTTTAAAACAAGTTAATATGATATACTTTACTATCTATTTTTTTTTTTTTTAATGCTAGCAGCATGAGGAATAAAAATAGTCCTTGTTAAATAAGAGAGTGAAGTTCCACTTTAACCACTTGCCGACCGCCGCACGACTATTTACGTCGGCAGTCAGCCCCTCACAGGCAAAGTGAAGTAGGGCTACGTCGCTAGCCTGTGAGGGTCTAGGGAGCGAGCGTGCGCAACCGGAGGCGCGGACACGGACCCCCCCGATGTCCACCAGGCACTTGCGATCCTCCGTTACACCGGGAGAAAGGCAGGCGGCTAATGTAAACAAAGCCGCCTGTCATTCTCCCCTGTGTATGAATGGTGATCTTACGGTTCTACTATGTAGGGCCGTTGATCATTGTTCCTACACCTCAAGCCACAGCCAATCACAGTTAGAATCATGCCCCTAGGGACACACATAACCCCTCCCTCTCAAAAAAAGTTAACCCCTTCACTGGTAGTGTCATTTTACAGTGCATATTTATAGCACTGTATACTGTAGTAATGTCTGTCACTGGTAACCCCAAAAGTGTCAAAAATGTCAGTCAAGGGTCCGATCTGTCCGCCGCAATGTCGCAGTCCCGCAAAAAAAAAATCACAGATCACCGCCATTACGCGTTTAAAAAAAAACCAACAAAAATTACAAAAGTCTTTCCCTTACTTAGTAAACGCAATAACTTTTGTGCAAACCAATCAAAATGCGCTTTTTGCAATTTTTTTACCAAACATATGTAGCAGAAAACAAATTGGCCGAAAATGTTAAAAAATTTTGATTTTTACATTTTTTTGGGGGAATTTCATATAAAAAAATGTGAAAAATATTGTTATTTTTGCAAAATTTACGCTCTTTTTTTGTTTATAGCGCATGATCAAAAAATCGCACAGATGATCAAATACCACCAAAAGAAAGCTCTGTTTGTGGGGAAAAAAAGGACGTCAAATTCGTTTAGGTACAGCGTCGCACGACCGCGCAATTGTCCGTTAAAGTCACACAGTGCCGAATAGCAAAATAGGCCCTGGTAAGGAAGGGGGTAAAATCTTCCGGAGCTTAACCACTTCATGACCAGGTCATTTTTTGCGACACGGCACTGTGTTACTTTAACTGACAATTACGCGGTCGTGCGACGCTGTACCCAAATTTATTCTTTTTTTTTCCTCACAAAAAGAACTTTCTTTTGGTGGTATTTGATCACTCTGATTATTATTTTTTTGCACTATAAACAGAAAAACGACCGACAATTGAAAAAAAAAAAAAAAACAATATTTATTACTTTCTGCTATAAAACACATCCTATAAAAAAAAATGTAAAAAAATCAAATGTGTTCATCAATTTAGGCCAATATGTATTCTGCTACATGGTAAAAAAAAATCCCCATAAGCGTAAATTGATTGGTTATAGCGTCTACAAACTATGGGATATATTATGGAATTTTCATTTATTTTTATTTATTTTTTTTAACTAGTAATGGTGGCGATCAGTGATTCATAGCGGGACTGCGGTATTGCGGCGGACAAATTAGACACCTAACTGACACTTTGCAAGAACCAGTGATCAGTGCTAAAAAATATGCACTGTCACTGTACTAATGACACTGGCTGGGAAGGGGTGATCGAAGCGTTAACTGTGTGCCTAACCAGTGTTTTGGTGTACTGTGTGCTCTGCTTTTACTAAGGGAAGTGGTGGATTTTATTCCAGGATGGAGTTCTACCTTGTTACATCGGTATTGCGGCGGACAAATCGGACACTAACTGAAACTTTGTGGGAACTAGTGACACCAATACAGTGATCAGTGCTAAAATTACACACTGTCACTGTACTAATCACACTGGCAGGGAAGGGATTAACATGAGGGGCAATCAAAGGGTTAATTGTGTGCCTAGCCAGTTTTTAGTGTAGTGGGGGAGGTGCTTTTACTAGGGGAAGGCATGGATCAGTGTTTTTGCTTTGCAGGAACACAGGATCCATGCCTTCCTTATTGACAGAACGGCGATCTGCCTTGTTTACATAGACAGTCTGCAGTTCTGGCTGTGTACTGAATGATCAGTGGGTGCCGCGGACATAAGCGGGACCCGCTGATCTGCTCCCGCTGTGTAAAATCCCATTGGTAGTGAGCCGGCGGCGGCGGCATGCACTCGCCCCTGATACCTGGAAGTGGAGGATCACGTATTTACGTGATGCTGTGCAGCACGGCCGTCCTGTAGCAGTAAAACCGCTCTAGGGCAGTCAGCAACTGGTTAAGCATTCTAGACGTTGACCTAGCATCTGGTTGCAGCTACTAATCGAATGAAACATCTCAAGCAGTCCCATTTGACATAAGACGATCGGGAACCGCCATAGATGGATCGAAATTTGACCGGGCCCTGCTGATTCTTCCGCAATTTTATTCCATCTTTGGCCAGCTTAAGAATCAACTGGTTCTACTGAGATGCTGGCCCAGGGATAAAACAATCATCTAGATTCTGTGGTCTGTGCAGTTCTTGGCTGTGCTCACAACTGTTTGACACAAATCAGCCCTTGCTGACGTTACTTACTTTGTGAATATCTACAAAGGATACAAAGTTGCTGTTTGCTCCCTAAGAGAGGAGAGGAGACTAAGGAAATGCTTCCTCCTGCCTGCAGCAGACTGATGACATTATCTTAGCCTGTGCACTTTCAGTGGAGTGGAGCTGAAAGCCTTTTTCAAAAAAGAAAATGATACTGTTACTGCATTTTGTGACATATTGGGAGTTTTTTTTCAGAGTTGTGAAATTAATGGAAGGTCCAACATGAAGATATATTTTCTGTATTACTCGCTGTGAGCAATTAATTATGAAATGTTTTTTTGATACTTAACCACTTAAGCCCCGGAGGATTTGGCTGCTAAAAGACCAGGGGGTATTTTGCGATTCGGCACTGCATGATTTTAACGGACAATTGCGCGGTCGTGCGACGCTGTACCTAAACGAATTTGACGTCCTTTTTTCCCCACAAGCAGAGCTTTCTTTTGGTGGTATTTGATCACCTGTGCGATTTTTTGATCATGCGCTATAAACAAAAAAAGAGCGTCAATTTTGCAAAAATAACAATATTTTTCACATTTTTTATATGAAATTCCCCCCAAAAAATGTAAAAATCAAAATTTTTTAACATTTTCGGCCAATTTGTTTTATGCTACCTATGTTTGGTAAAAAAAAAAATCGCAAAATGCGTATTTTTATTGGTTTGCGCAAAAGTTATCACGTTTACTAACTAAGGGAAAGATTTTTGTCATTTTTGTTGTTTTTTTTTTTAACGCGTAATGGCGGCAATCTGCAATTTGTTTCGCGGTACTGCGACATTGCGGCGGACATATTGGACCCTTGACTGACATTTTTGACACTTTTGGGGGTACCAGTGACATTACTACAGTAATCAGTGCTATACATATGCACTGTTACTGTAAAAATACACTGGAAGTGAAGGGGTTAACTTTATTTGAGAGGGAGGGGCTGTGTGTGTCCCTAGGGGCGTGATTCTTACTGTGATTGGCTGTGGCTTGAGCTGTAGGAACACTGATCAACGGTCCTACATTGTAGAACCGTGTGATCACTGTTTCTACACCGGGGAGAATGACAGGCGGCTTGTTTACATTAGCCGCTTGCCTTTCTCCCTCTCCCCCGACGATCGCCGAGTGACCGGCGGACATCGGGTCCTCCGGTCACACGCGCGGGGGGGTCCGTGACCCCGCGGGAGCGCGCCTCCGGCGGCGCGCGCTCGCTCCCCAGAGCCTCACAGGCTAGCGATGTAGACCTACATCGCTCTGCCTGCGAGGGGCTGACTGCCGCAGTAAATATACTGTGAGCAGTCGGCAAGCGGTTAAAGGGAGATGATAGCGTTTCTTCAGGATGGACACATTTTGAGTTTCTATTCTATACTTTGCAGGAAAAGAATTTTTGATGCCACATTCACATTTTTACTTGTTTTTTGTTCTTTTTATTTTTTTGGAAACTGTATTTCCTATACGAATGTGTACTTTAATGCTCCCTCTAGTGGTCATCTCTATATCAAGGAACGTGCTCCCTGCTTAAAGCGTAACTCCACTTTTGTTGAGGAAAAAACATTCCCCTCTGGGTGATCTCTGTACATTGCAGGGATTTTAACAAACTTTGTTGCAGATTCCTAACTTTTGTTATTCTGAAGAAATCATTGTTTGTTCCTCTGTGCTGAGTGGGACTAATAGGAGTGGTTTCATAATTATCTATCCGCTGTGGCAGCTGCAGGGCTCTAATGAGGAAATATGCTGGCCCTGCATCCCTTTAGACATGTTCCTATTGGGAGTATCTCACCAAAAATGACATTTTTGTTGCAGGGGATGCCAGAAATCTGAGTTGTATTTTAGGCAGACTTCTGGGAAAATTGGTGAGCCAATCACACAAGCAGGAAATGATGTTTCTGGGGGTGTGGTCAGTATACATTCTGTGTACAGAACAGCTCCAGGTAGCCATATTGAATTGCAATTTCAGAAAATTACAACAGCTGCAGATTGAAAAGGAAAGGTCATTTTTAATAACATTCAATTACAATATGATTTGTGTCACAATTGTATACAATAGATTGTTTTTTTTCTTTATTTACAATTTTTTTCCCCACGAAAGTGAAGTCACCCTTTAAAGCTGAACTCCAGGTATGATCTGTATTGCATAGTTTTATTGGTCCAGCTTGGCACAATGTAGGTATGTCTTATGCCTACTTGATCGCTGGAGAAGCTGACAATCAATGAAGCAGTTGTCACTACTACAGTAATAACTGTGATCTTCTGGGTTCTGCTAAGGATCTATGCCAACTTTTCTCAACCTTTTATCACTTGCACTGTAGGAATATGCAAAATCTCAAGGCACCCCAGTCTAAAATAAAAATAAAAAAACATGAATGTTATTTATCAATGGAAAACCTTCACATCAAAGTTTCCCTCATCACATCGGAGGGCCCCCATCATACCAGAGATCCCTCATCATATCCGAGTGCCACCATCACAGAATCCCCCAATCACATAGGTTCCCTCCATCACAGAGTCCCCCCAATCACACAGTCCCCCATTTACAGAGCCCCCAAAAACATAGGTACATCCCCATTATCGCAGAGCCCCATATTTACAAAATCCCCCTATCGCAGAGGCCCCCATTCACACAGTCCTTCCATCACAAAGCCCCCTAATCACACAGTCCCCTTCATCACATACATTAGAGAGCCCCCAACCCCCCATTCCCCCTATTACAAAGACCCCCAATCACATAGGTTTAACTCATCACAGAACCCCCCAATAACACAACCCCCCCCCCCAATCACATAGGTTCCCACACCACAGAGCCCACTAATAACAGAATCCCTCATCACAGATCCCCCCCAATCACATAGGTTCCCCCACCACAGAGCCCCCTAATAACACAATCCCTCATCACAGATCCCCCCCCCAATCACATAGGTTCCCCCACCACAGAGCCCCCAAATAACACAATCCCTCATCACAGATCCCCCCCAATCACATTGGTTCCCCCACCACAGAGCCCCCTAATAGCACAATCCCCCCCCAATCACATAGGTTCCCCATCACAGAACCCCCCAATAACACAACCCCATCACAGAATCCCCTCCCAATCACATAGATTCCCCACCACAGAGCCCCCCAATAACACAATCCCCCCCAATCACATAGGTTTCCCCCATCACAATCCCCCCAATCATATAAGTTCCCCCATCACCGAGCCCCTCATTAACACAACCCCCCTATCATAGAGCCCCCCGCAATCCCATAGGTTCCCCCATCACAGAGCCCCCCAATACCACAATCCCCCATCCCAGAGCCCCCCAATCACATAGGTTTCCCCCATCACAATCCCCCCCAATCACAGTGCTCCTCAATAACACAATCCCCTATCACAGAGCTCCCCCTCAATCACATAGGTTCCTCCATGACAGAGCCCCCCTGTCACACAGCCCCACCATCACAGAGCTCCCCAATCACATAACCCCCCATCACCCCCCCCCCTCCCGAACACACAATCCCCCATCACAGAGCCCCCCCCAACCACACAGGTTCCCCCATAATAGATCCCCCAATCACACAATTTCCCCATCACAGCGCCCCCCCCCACCCCCCCCCCCCCACCAATTACATAGTCTCCTCTTCATATTAGAGCCCAGCAGCGTGGAGGAGGTCTGGAGGAGGTGGACTTCTGTCCTCTCCTGAATGCCGGGGGCAGGGCTGGATGCCGCCTGTCCTGGATCAGAGTCACATGAGCCAGATCACCTGTACCATGGCAACTTATGATGCTGATCAAGGGCAAACTGGGTCCTGTGCTTGTGGCCCCCTGGGGGAACCCAGATGGGCACCAAAGTGTGCTGCGGCACTCTAGTTGAGAAACACTGTTCTATGCGAGTGACTGCCCCATACCAAACTGACAACAGGGGGTCTCTTGTTCAGCACTGCTGGTATTCATAAACCGCCTTGTATTTTTTTTTTTTCAATGAAGTGTAGCACCCTACAGGTAGGTGCTAGGTTGCTAGGTAAAAGCATAATGGGCTTTGGCTACCTAACAGCAGGGCCATGATTTTCAGCTGGACTGTCATGTCTCCCAGGTGTGGCTGCTGAGAGGGGAGTCTCCCCTTTGGCTCCATGAGAGGATTCTCATTGGGCAGTGGAGGAAACCCAATCAGTGGCCCATTCAGGCCTGTATCTATCCCAGAAGGCAGATTCTGTTGCAGAGGATTCTGAGAGTGGGTATAAGTTTGAGGGGAATGCATGACATGGTGTCTTTGGCGGGAAGCAGAGTCCCAGGAGGGAGGGTACGCCTATCTCCCCTCCTGTCAGAAGGATCGGGTATCTCGGGTGGCTGCCTGAGAATCCGGGAGAGAAAGAGCTGATCTGAGCTGCAGAGGGGATCCGGTGTGCCGAGGACCAGCGGAGGAAGAGGCGTTCAGTTCCAGGAAAGCCTTCCAAGGTCGTGAGTACTATGAACTGCCCCCTGAGGGTCTGCCTAGTGTAGAGGGGACCACTCCGGTGAAGGTCCCAGAGATCCTGGAGCCTGCAAGTGTCAATGGGGGTTGCCTAGTGAAAGGACCCTGAAGTGTTTAACCGGTTGCCGACTGCCGCAAGTACATATACTGTGGCGGTCAGCCCCGGCCAGGCAAAGTGACGTACCGGTACGTCACTTGCCTGTCACTAGTTTGTGAGCCAATAGCGGGCGAGCGTACGCGCCTGCCCCGGCTCGTTCCCCAGGCAGTCTGTGCGTGTGACCGGTGGACCCGATGTCCGCCGGTCACTCGGCGATCGTCGGTGGAGAGGGAGAAAGGCAGGCGGCTAATGTAAACAAGCCGCCAGTCATTCTCCCCTGTGTAGGAATAGTGATCATACGGTTCTACTATGTAGGACCGTTGATCTCTGTTCCTACACTAGTAGCCATGTCCAATTACAGTAAGAATCACGCCCCTAGGGACACACTTAGCCCCTCCTTCCCCAATAAAGTTAACCCCTTCCCTGCCAGTGTCATTTTGCAGTAACAGTGCATATATGTAGCACTGATTACTGTAGAAATGTCACTGGTAACCCCAAAAGTGTCAAAAATGTCAGTCAAGGGTCTGATCTGTCCGCCGCAATGTCGCAGTACCGCAAAAAAAATTGCAGATCGCCGCCATTACGCGTTAAAAAAAAAACACCAAAAATCTTTCCTTTTGTTAGTAAACGCGATAACTTTTGCGCAAACCAATCAAAATACGCTTTTTGCGATTTTTTTTTTTTTTACCAAACATAGGTACCAGAAAACAAATTGGCCTAAAATGTTAAAAAAATTTGATTTTTACATTTTTTTTTTGGGGGGAATTTCATATAAAAAAATGTGAAAAATATTGTTATTTTTGCAAAATTGACGCTCTTTTTGTTTATAGCGCAAAAAGTAAAAATCGCACAGGTGATCAAATACCACCAAAAGAAAGCTCTGTTTGTGGGAAAAAAAGGATGTCAATTTACAGCGTCGCACGACTGCGAAATTGTCCGCTAAAGTCACACAGTGCCAAATCGCAAAAAAAACCCTGGTCAGGAAGGGGGTAAAATCTTCCGGGGGGCTTAAGTGGTTAAGGGGTTGCCTAGTGAGAGGACCCTGGAAGTGTAGAGGGGGCGCCAGCAGTTGGGCCCTGAAGAGTTAAGTGTGCAGTGTTAGGAGTTGCAGCAGCACAGGCAGTTACAAGGAGCTACCTCAGTCAGTGAAGGGCTGGAGAAAGTCATACACAGGACTTTTGAGCTAAACAGTGTCAAGAATCAAGGATTATTACAGTCCTGGATCTTCTGAGTTAACCAAGGAGTTAAAGTCGAAGTTTCAGCACTTTCAGCAGAACAGTATTTCAAGCGCCAGGAAGCGTTGGTCGGCATTCAGCTGGCGTCAGGACAGCGCTAACAGGCATCTTTTCTACAAAGTGTCCCAGGTAAACCCAGCTGAGCCAGAGGAGTATCCCACTCATTCCCTTCTCCCATCCCCATTATTAAATAAAAAAAACAAAACAAAGATGCCAGAATGGTCATTGTCTCAGCTCTCACACTTGGGTTTTCAACTTCAATGTGTTGGAAGTGTTACCGCTAACAATGGCAGAACCCTATCAGGCCCAATGCCTGGAAATATTGCTACAGAAGGCAAGATGTTCTCTGATTAGACAAGGTGGAGATTGTGATGTTACCACCCACCTCTCATATGCAGCTCAGTGTACATTCTCAACACGCCTCGGTGCCGGGATGTATAAACTCCCATGCGCATGCGCTGGCCAATCAAAACGGCTGACAACCCCGTAACCAGAAGAAGCTGGGGAGAAGCTGTCAGCACCAGAGAGGTAGCTCATGGACATTCCATTGCTGAAGAGAAGGTATCTGCTTCAAATACCTGAATTTAACTTGGTATCACCCTCCTGCAATCTACTATACAGTGGCACTCAAGAGTGGGAGAGGAAGGGGCAGGACCAGAAGCCAATCAGGTGCGCTGTATACAAATGTCCTGACAATGAACATGCTGATAGAAGGAGAGAGCAGAGCGATGACCTTGACAATCCTCTGCTGGCTTTTCACTGTCTAACCAGAAGGTCGAAGACAGAGAGAGGTCGTTGCTTTATTTCCCTAAGTGATGTCATCCTGCTAGCTCTGCTGTCATTGTAAATCTCATGGACAAAAAATAAAATGTTTTGAAAAGTTTTATCTATGTCTTTATCTGCTTTCCCGTAGTTCAGCTTTAAAATCTTCAGATCCAGAACCCCTCTCTGCAAAAACTGCGTTCAGAACGCATGGCGGCATGGAGAATAGAGAGACGGAAGCGTTTCTGGAAGAGTGAAAAGGAAATTGTACGTCCGGGACAATAAACAATATGATGAATTGATCTCTCGGTTCCTGGATACAGTTCTCAGGCTGAGCTGATACAGACAGGATCAGACCGACCAGGGTAATTACCTCCAGAGCAGTCATTTGGAAGACACTCCGGCTCTTTGTTTAGGGATAAACAGATGATCATTGAGACGATCAACGGCAGCACGCCTCCGGGGGATAAACTTCTGTGCCAGTGTTCATATAATGAAGCTTTACATGAGACGATACAAGCTGTGTCATATTGGTGTCCACACTATGGAGAACTGCAATGGTCCACACTATGGAGGACCGCCATCATCCACACTATGGAGGACCGCCATGGTCCACTCTATAGAGGACTGCCATGGTCCACACTATGGAGGACCGCCATCATCCACACTATAGAGGACTGCCATGGTCCACACTATGGAGGACCGCCATGGTCTACACTATGGAGGACCGCCATGGTCCACACTATGGAAGACCGCCATGGTCCACACTATGGAGGACCGCCATGGTCCACACTATGGAGGACCGCCATGGTCCACACTATGGAGAACTGCAATGGTCCACACTATGGAGGACTGCCATCATCCACACTATTGAGGGCCACCATTGGTCCACACTATGGAGAACTGCCATGGTCCACACTATGGAGGACCGCCATGGTCCACTCTATAGAGGACCGCCATCATCCACACTATGGAGGGCCACCATTGGTCCACACTATGGAGAACTGCCATGGTCCACACTATGGAGGACCGCCATGGTCCACACTATAGAGGACCGCCATGGTCCACACTATGGGGGAACGCCATGGTTTACACTATGGAGGACCGTGGTGGTCCACACTATGGAGGACCGCCATGGTTCACACTATGGAGGACCGCCATGGTCCACACTATGGGGGACCGCCATGGTTTACACTATGGAGGACCGTGGTGGTCCACACTATGGAGGACCGCCATGGTTCACACTATGGAGGACCGCCATGGTCCACACTATAGAGGACCGCCATGGTCCACACTATGGGGGAACGCCATGGTCGACACTATGGGGGACCGCCATGGTTTACACTATGGAGGACCGTGGTGGTCCACACTATGGAGGACCGCCATGGTTCACACTAGGGAGGACCGCCATGGTTCACACTATGGGCGACCGCCATGGTTCACACTATGTAGGACCGCCATGGTTCACACTATGGAGGACCGCCATGGTTCACACTATGGAGGACCGCTATGGTTCACACTATGGAGGACCGCCATGGTTCACACTATGGAGGACCGCTATGGTTCACAATATGGAGAACCAACATGGTTCACACTATGGAGGACCGCCATGGTTCACACTATGGAGGACTGCCATGGTTCACACTATGGAGGACCGCCATGGTTCACACTAGGGAGGACCGCCATGGTTCACACTAGGGAGGACCACCATGGTTCACACTATGGAGGACCGCCATGGTTCACACTATGGAGAACCGCCATTTCACACTATGGAGGACCGCCATGGTTCACACTATGGAGGACCGCCATTTCACACTATGGAGGACCGCCATGGTTCACACTATGGAGGACCAACACGGTTCACTCTATGGAGAACCAACATGGTTCACACTATGGAGGACCGCCATGGTCCACACTATGGAGGACCGCCATGGTTACTTAGGCAGGTCATAGATGCAACATGTTGCAGATAAGAAAATTGCTCAATTCCCCCATCAACACTGACTCCCTCCCGTGGAGCTATTGTGTTCTCCTGGAGGTGGTGGTGGTGGTGGGGGGAGGGAATGTCCCTCCTGGGAGAACACAGTGATTATTGCTAGCGGCTATAGCCGCTGGCAATAATCACATGTAAAAATCTGACATGCTGTTGTACCTCAGTTGATCGATGGGTACGTTGATTTATCAGTCGAGTGGGTCCAATCAGCTTGGCCATAAATTGTTTGAATCTTAGCTGGTCCCTGGTGAATGGGACAAGATTCAAACCATCTATGCCTGGCTTTACAGCAGCCCATCTGTATGCTGTGTAGGTGGCAGATAGTGATGGACTGAATGTTACATAGTTTATCTGGTTAAAAAAAGACACAAGTCTATCCAGTTCAACAAACAGAGAAAAAATATATAAACCAACACCCTCATATAAAAAACCTCCATATATCCACAGCAGGGATCCTCAAACTACGGCCCTTCAGCTGTTGCGGAACTACACATCCCATGAGTCATTGTAAAACTCTGACATTCACAGACATGACTAGGCATGATGGGAATTGTAGTTCCTGAACAACTGGAGGGCCATAGTATGAAGACCCCTGGTCTAGACGTAAATAGTGCCCCCTTGTCCTCTGTGATGACCTTAAAGTGAATAACTCAACACCAGGTTTACTATATGGACCAGTTATGTATTTATACATGTTAGTTAACCAAAAGAGAAAGTGAGAGGAAATCTCTCCAAACCTAGGGAACCCCTGGTTGTCTCCACAGCTAGTGTCCCCAATGGGGAGATTTCTCCTCTATTCCTATTCTGGTGGCAACCCAAAATTTAGGATTTTCTCTCGGTGAAAATGGTAAACAACAAAAACAGAGAAGGTGAATCTCCCTAACGGGGGCACAGACAACGATAAAAACTTGGCAGGGGCTCTAACCCCTCTCCACTCTATCAGTGAGAGAAAGGAAATCTCCAAAGATGGCCAAAAAAACACGGGTTATAACTTTCCCTAACTCTATCCAAAATGAAAAAAATATATATCTCTTTAGTTATTCTTTAAGGGATCTTTCACATCATACATGCATAAAAAAATCATATGCATAGATGTGCGTTTTGTTTTTTTTACCTATGCGTTTTCTTCCTAGAAGGCAGTAGAAGGGTCAGCATTTGTTGGGTAGGCTCAAACTGGTCTATATGGTAAAGTACAGCATTTAAAGTGTCACTAAACCCACATCATAAAAAAATGATCAATAAATGGTGTATTCCATGCTGTTCATACTCACTCAGTCACTGAGATTTGTTTTCTGTATTCTGCAAAAAACCTGGTTGATCTTGCTGCTCTCTATCTCCCCCTTCTGTCCATGTCCCCAATGCAGCTAGGGATTTTGCAGAGTAGTGTTGGCAGCTCTGCACATGCTCAGTTATCAGTGAGTTTCTATGCTTAACATTTCCTCCCTATCACATCTGAGCAGCCCATGTGACTATAGAATCACACATGTGGGTGTATACACAGTGGTAAATGACAGCCACTCCCTCCCTCTTCCTCCATACCCACTAACCAGCTAAACACAATGGGGGCGGCATATTACATGTAGATTAATGGTGGCTTCACCTCCCTCTTATTCTAAGACACAGGCTGGAGGGGTGTGACACAGCCTGTGACTGGCAGAAATCCACCCACACCATGTTATTGCAAAAAAATAATAAAGATTTAATTTCAAATATGAAAGGAAAATATATATATACACTCACGCAACCTGTGAAACTATATAATAAAATACTATTTGCAGCTGCTGTTCTAAACCTGTTGGTTAAGCAATGTTGTGTGATCCACGTATGTATTTGTATGACAATTTGAAACCTTTAGAGACGGTTCACACTAAGGTGACACGACTCTGCACGACTTCGGGGGCGACTTGCGCATTACCATGCACCACGACTTCGGAGTGACCTGCAGGGACTTCACATAATGGAAGTCTATGCAAGTCGCTCCGAGGTCGCCCCGAAGTAGTACAGGACCCTTTTTCTAAGTCGGAGCGACTTGTGTCGCTCCTATTAGAACGGGTTCTGTAGCGGTCAATGGACCGTGAGGGAGTGCGACTTGTCAGGCTGACAAGTCGCCTGACAAGTCCCGCTAGTGTGAACCGGCTCTTATTGATATTAATTATTTATTTTTACTCTGTATCCCAAAGACTGTTTGTTTTTTTTTGTTTTTTTTATATTGAACATGTGACCAGTAGCAGAGGACTAAAAGCTTCTCCTGCCACTGTTTCCCTGCAGAGAGGCTGGGAGAGAGCTGGGTCATGTGACAGCTGAATATCGATTAGGAAAAAAGGTACTTAGATGTTTTTTTTTATCAAAATAATTACAGTGCCATCATCCACATACAGAAATAGAAGAGATAATGTAAATTAAACAGTGTGTGTTTAGTATGGCTTTAAAGGCTTATGCACACTGCAGCTCAAAAAAAAAAAAAAAAAAAAGATGCTTTTACAGGCATTTGAGCTTTTTCTCTGCCTAAAAGCTTGAAGAAGCTTGTGCTTTTTTGTGCTCTTTTACACGTTTTAATTGTGCTTCTTTGAGATTTTTTTTCCACAAACCCTTACCTTAGCTAATTGTTCCTATTTTTTTTGTGTGTTTTTTTTTTGCATTTTTTTTTTTTTATGCTTTGTCATGGTTTTTCACGCTTTTTTGGGCACTTAGGCGTCATTGCTGCTCGAAAGCTCCTCTCAAAAATGCTCGTTTGGTGGGGTTTTTTTCTGCCTTTAAGAGCATATGCCTGTAAACTCCTGAAAAAGCCATAGTGTGCATGGACACATTGGCTAACATGGAGGGGAGTTTCCAGGCAGAACAAAATTAGAGCTCAAAAAAGCTCAAATGGGAGCCGCTTCTTTGAGATGCAGTGTGCATCAGCCCTTTAACCGGTTGCCGACTGCGCACAGTATATTTACTGCGGCAGTCGGCCCCGGCCAGGCAGAGTGACGTAGGTCTACGTCGCTCGCCTGTCACTCCTTCTAGAGCCAATAGCGGGCGGGCGCGCGCCCGCTGAGGCGCGCGCCCGCTGAGGCTCGTTCACGGAGGAGTGCGGGAGTGTGACCGGCGGACCCGATGTCCGCCGGTCACACTACGATCGCCGGTACAGCGGGAGAAAGACAGAGCGGCTTATGTAAACAAGCCGCCTGTCAGTTCTCCCTGTGTAAAAGTGAAGATCAGACAGTTCTACTATGTAGAACCGTTGATCTTTGTTTTTACACTAGTAGACCTGTCCCTGCACAGTTAGAATCACGCCCCTAGGACACACTTAACCCCTCCCTGTCCAATACTGAAAACCCCTTCCCTGCCAGTGTCATTTTTGCAGTAACAGTGCATATATATAGCACTGATTACTGCAGTAATGTCACTGGTACCCCCAAAAGTGTCAAAAATGTCAGTCAAGGGTCCGATCTGTCCGCCGCAATGTCGCAGTACCGCAAAAAAAATCGCAGATCGCCGCCATTACTCGTTAAAAAAAAAAACACCAAAAATGACAAAAATCTTTCCCTTTGTTAGTAAACGCGATAACTTTTTGCGCAAACCAATCAAAATACGCTTTTTGCGATTTTTTTTTACCAAACATAGGTAGCGTAAAACAAATTGGCCGAAAATGTTAAAAAATTTTGATTTTTACATTTTTTTTGGGGGGGAATTTCATATAAAAAAAAGTGAAAAATATTGTTGTTTTTGCAAAAATTACGCTATTTTTTTGTTTATAGCGCGTGATCAAAAAATCGCACAGGTGATCAAATACCACCAAAAGAAAGCTCTGTTTGTGGGGAAAAAAGGACGTGAAATTCGTTTAGGTACAGCGTCGCACGACCGCGAAATTGTCCGTTAAAGTCACGCAGTAAAAAATCGCAAAAAAACCCCTGGTCTTTTAGCAGGAAAATCCTCCGGTGGTAAAGTGGTTAAAGTGTTACTAAACCCACAACAGTAAAATCAATCTGTATATGCAGTAAAGTATGCTTGTTATACTCACTGTGGAACCTAAGAAGTTAATCCTCTGCATTGTGTATAAAGGCTGTTTGATCCTGTCTTCTCTGATCCTCCCCTTCTTCCTCTTACTCCAGAACATGTCCAGATAAGAGAGTTACTGGAGTCATGCTGCACATGCTCAGTAAGGTGTGTATTGCTAGAGAGTTTTTTTTTTTTTCTTGGGGGGATGCATGTGATCAGCACAGGGCCAATCAGCACTGTCCAGACAGAGGGTCAAGGATCCTGCAGCCTCATAGGACAGTTTGAGGGGAATGAAAAATCCTCCTATAAGCTTTAACCAGACACTGATAGAAGTCACAAGACTGCTATATACTGCTGATGAGAAAAAGTATTTAGCAGTTTATATTTACAAAAATGATTGCATTTCCATGTTCTGTGTACTGTGGGAGACCGGATATAGTGGATGCAGGATCTGGGTTTAGTAACACTTTCACGCTGATGCATTTTTTCTACGCTTTTACCTTGATAAATACACAATAAAAATATTTCCCTCCTATGGGACACTTCACACCAATGTGCTCTGGCAGGGAGCAGTGTGATGCCCATTTCAGCACTTTTTTAAATAACTTTATTTGAAGTTTCACATAGTGACACTTTATTCAGGTCACTGCACAACAGAGCAGTGCGTTGCGTTCTGTAAGGTGCCATGCAGTCTATATTAGAAGAACAGACAAGGTGGCCATGGCGGTAATTATTCTACCGGCCACGTCTGTCAATAATAGGATTGCGATGAAGCAGATATTTCTGTATCTCAGCCCGTGTGATCCGACCTCTCCAGCCAGGAAGGAGTGTCGGCTTGTGTCTTTGTTAGCGAGAGGAAATCAATACGGCCAATCAATGCCGCCCCCGAGAATTCCGATATACCTCGCACTAATCACATTTACTGCCGAGATAGAAACATTACATTACACTGGAGGCAATTAAAAGGAACCCACACCAAGGCCCCAATCACAAAAAAAACATTATTCTCTATGAGGATAGTTCACATCTCCACTCCAATGGCGCTTTTCCACTGCATAGAACCGTACCGGCTCGGCACACTTTTGTGCTTTTCCACTGCGGTACCGCATGGTATAGGGTCGGAACGGTTCGGTACGGTACGGTATAGGTTTGCTTTTCCACTGCATGGAACCGAACGGTACGGTATGGTACGGCTCTGAAAAAACAGTACCTACTCGATTGTGGTTCCAACAGGTACCAAACTGGTACCATATCCCACATGCAGTCACTACTAGCCACTGATTGGTCAGAGAATCACACCCACCCCGTTGTTATCCCACCCACTTAACTTTAGTACTACTTTAGTGGAAAAGCAAACCTATACCGTACCGTACCGAACGGTTCCGACACTATACCATGCGGTACCGCAGTGGAAAAGCAAACCGGGCCAAGCAGGGCCGAGTAGAGCCGAGCCGGTACTAGCCGGTACTTGCAGTGGAAAAGTGCCACAAGTCACCTCAAGCTAAAAAAAAAGTTTTGGAGCTGTTTTTGTAGCTCAAATCAGGTAGATTTACCGGACACAATTCAGCCTAGCGCTTACTCCGAAGGGGAAGACTGGCGTGCTGCTCTCCTCAGGCAGGGAACTCCAACATGGGTACATAGAAAAGGAGGCGCAAACACCTAGTGCATTACCCGTGGTCACTGTTTGCAAAATTTTAATAAAATGCCAAATGCATACTCACAGACATAAAGATGATAAAATCGTGTTACAAGCATCCACCATATGTGAACTGGAACAAGTCCTTCAATCAGGACCGCTAACGCGTTTCGGGGGTCAAGCCCCCTTCTTCAGAGATTTACCGGACAGCGAGTACCGATCCTTTCAGTAAAGTACTCGCCCATACTAAGTGCCCATACTAGCGCCCATACTGAGTACCGATACTTTGGGGTGCGATTTGCATCCATACAAAATGAATAGGCTTAAATCGCAGTGCACAGAATCGCATGTAATTCGAACAGGAATGCGCTGCGATTCCAGCCTAAATCACATGCAGGTTTCCCCACCACTCCTGTGTGAATCCAGGCTTGTCATGGTGACTTCAGCCACTTCAGTTCACACAGGAGTTGTGCGGGAACATTTGCAGGCGCGACTTACGTATACCCTTTCTTTGGAGCGCGAGCCTGGAGGGATGGGGCGCTTTACTGTTTTTTTCATATTTTTTTAAAATTTTTTTTTACTGTCCCTAAAATAAATTCTGATCACTTTTATTGCGGTCACAAGCAATGTAAACATCCCTTGTGACAGTAATAGGCAGTGACAAGTACTCTTTATGGAGGGATCGGGGGTATAAAAGACCCCAAACCCCTCCTCTGCACTTCAAAATATTCAAAACGCCATGATCAGCATTTTTGAATACTTTGGATTTTTTTAAACCGGACTTACGTTTTAGTAAGCCAACATTTCTGTATTAAAAATCCTTTTTTTTTTTATTGGTCTTATTGAATATTCAAATTTTCTGAGATACTGAATTTTGGGTTGTTACTAGCTGTAAGTCATAATCATCAAAATTAAAAGAAAGAAATGCTTGAAATATATCCCTCTGTGTGTAACGCATCCATATAAAATCTACAAGTTTCACTTTTTGAATTTAATTACTGAAATAAATTTAAGTTTTTGATGATTTTATGAGATGCACCTGTACACTAGAAAGCTGCAAGCACTCAGGCCAAGCCTCATTTACTGTCATACAGAAAGTCAACCTCTGCTTACAGTGTTTCTTTTTTTTTGGATAGCGCTTAGAGTGATTAGAACACCTGTCAATTTTTATTGATCGTGTTCCCGAGATTTACTCTCCCTATTTGTACTGTTTATCATTAGCAATATAGCGCTATCCCCATAGAAGCCGCTGGATAGGATGGGCCCTCTGTTCTTTGCCTTGACCTTTTTAAGAGCAAAAGCATGCAATATCACAGAAAATCCCTGAAATTAATACTTAGTAGCCAGTAGTAGTACAATACCCAAGAAAACAAGCACTGAACCAGTTAGTAAAGGCAATCTTTATATGTAATAACCTGATTTGGTAACGAAGTATGGATAGAAATGGATTAACAAAGGTAATAACACAATTCAACATACGTGGCGATTAGTAGGAAGGCCTAGGTATAAGATGATATTTGATGTCCAGAGCAGCATAAACAGTAGCAAGTTCACCTAAAGTGCAGCATTGAGCAGTAATAAAGCTTGATTTTCCGAACACAGGAACTATACTGCGAAAATGCATTAATGGTGACTATGCTAAGCTAAGACCGACTGGGTGTGCACTGTTCATAGAAATTAGTGAAATGGAAGAAGGGAACAAAAGGGGACTTGCAGGATAGTTTTATGGCAGGGGACTTTTATTTGTTCTTCTGCCAGCTATTGTTGGGGCCCATTAGGCAGCATTGGTTCACCTAACAACAGTTTTAGTGAATGAGCATGCAGTATAGCTATGGTAAAGTTGCAGCAAAGGTGCGGTATAGGTGTGGTACAGGTGCAGAATAGGTGCAGTATTCTTAATGTCCTGCCTCCTGTAACCTCAAGTCCCTGCTAGCCAGGGGCAGACTGGCAACTTTCGGCCCAGGGGGCAAGTACAAACAAGTAGCCCATGGTGCAGTGACTTGGCCCCCCTCCCACTTTCCCTCATCCCCCCTCCAACTCTCCCAATCCTCCTCCTGACCACAATTCCAAGCTAAAGCCCTGCTCCAGATACTTTCTACTTATCGGCTGAATCCGGGTTCCCAACCTGGCCACCAGGGGGAGGTTGGGGGGAGCTGGGACAGCTCAGTTGGAGCTGACTGGGGCAGAAGAGTCTCCAGGGGGGCATGGAACCAGACACAGTTTACACCATACCTGCTGGGGGGGGGGGGGCTGGCATTTTGTTCTTGTCTTCAACCCGCACTCAGTAGGACAGCGCCAGGGACTTTTTACTTATCTTCACCGGGAATCCTTTAGGCATGTCTGTGAGAGAAGCGGTGCAGCCTTTTTATGGGGCATCAGAGCGGCCCAGGGAACAATTGCCCCCTTGCCCCCTGGCCCAGTCCTCCCCTGCTGCTAGCAGTGTGAACAATGGGCAGAGCCCTCTTACCAGTCCCTGTAGTGCAACAGTGAACTCTCACTGTAGGAAGGCTAGCCCCCTCAGTCTCTCCACAGGATGCCTCTAGAGATTCAGCGATTGAAAGCAGAGGGTCTTGTCTCCCTACAGCAACAGTGCATATGCAGTTGCTGTGGTCTGTGCTGTGCTGCCTTGGGTGTCTCCGCTGGTCTGGCCTCCCAGCAGTCTGGTTAAATTGCAGCAAATGTGCTCTCATCAGTTCCAGCGCTAAGAGGAAGCAGACTGTGCAGCAGTCTAGTAAAAGCTATTCCACCACTCCCCCTCTGCCTCAGGGTGCTTTTGGGAATTACAATGTAAAAAGTCCATGAGTCCCAAACTTTAATTCCCATCGTCCTCAGCGTTCTACCTAGCAATCCTGTCAACGAGTCTGTGGTAGTGAGCCCTTATAGATCCCCAGCTCAGGATTCCCCAGGGCGTGGAGTCTAAGCCCCAGCCTGCTTCTTCACCAGGGCCCCTGATGGTGGGGATGGACTTGCAGCAGACTGGAACCAGGTCGCAGCCCCCATGTATGCCCAGCTGAGGATGTGGAGACCGCTGGCGTGTGCAGGGTAAACAGGAGACTATAAGGAGATACAAGAGACAAGCCGAGGTCAGGACAGGCAGCAGAAACGAAGCCATGTCAGTACACAGGAGATCAGATACAATAGCCAAGGGATACACGGATGGGAGCTCAGAGAACAGCGATGTTGCTCAAGCAAGGAGCAGTGCACTGAGCATGTGTATATATATAGGGAAGCATACAGGGAGGCAGTGGCGTAGCGTGGGTTGTCAGCACCCGGGGCAAGGCAAGTAATTTGCGCCCCCTAAGCAAAGGGATTTTAGCACTCGAGTCTCTTCCACTAGATTAGTTAAAGAAACCCTTACCTCCTAAGCACATGTATTGTTTGTTATGAAAATACTGATGTAATTAAAGTAAAATGCATCTAAATACAAGTTTGAATGACCAGCGTACCCCCTTTCAATGCAGAGAGACCAGCGTACCCCCTTTCAATGAAGAGAGACCAGCGTGCCCCCTTTCAATGCAGAATGACCAGCGTGCCCCCTTTCAATGCAGAGTGACCAACGTGCCCCCTTTCAATGCAGAATGACCAGCGTGCCTCCTTTCAATGCAAAATGACCAGCATGCCACCCTTCAATGCAGAATGACCAGCGTGCCCCCTTTCAATGCAGAATGACCAGCATGCCCCCTTTCAATGCAGAGTGACCAGCGTGCCCCCTTTCAATGCAGAGTGACCAGCGTGCCCCCCTTCAATGCAGAATGACCAGCGTGCCCCCTTCAATGCAGAATGACCAGCGTGCCCCCTTTCAATGCAGACAGACCAGCGTGCCCCCTTTCAATGCAGAGTGACCAGCGTGCCCCCTTTCAATGCAGAGTGACCAGCGTGCCCCCTTTCAATGCAGAGTGACCAGTGTGCCCCCTTTCAATGCAGAGTGACCAGCGTGCCCCCTTTCAATGCAGAGTGACCAGCGTGCCCCCTTTCAATGCAGAGAGACCAGTGTGCCCCCTTTCAATGCAGAATGACCAGCGTGCCCCCCTTCAATGCAGAGAGATCATTGTGCCCCCTTTCAATGCATAGTGACCAGCGTGCCGTGCCCCCCCTTCAATGCAGAGAGATCACCGTGCCCCCTTTCAAAGCAGAGTGAGCAGCGCGCCGTGCCCCCCTTCAATGCAGAGAGATCATCGTGCCCCCTTTCAATGCAGAATGACCAGCATGCCCCCTTTCAATGCAGAATGACCAGCGTGCCCCCCTCCAATGCAGAGTGACTAGCGTGCCCCCCTTCAATGCAGAGAGACCATTGTGCCCCCTTTCAATGCAGAGTGGCCAGCGTGCTGTGCCCCCCTTCAATGCAGAGAGATCATCGTGCCCCCTTTCAATGCAGACAGACCAGCGTGCCCCCTTCAATGCAGAGAGATACTTACCTGCAGCGGCGGCTTCTCCTCAGTTCCCCGCATCTCCTCGAGTCCTCCTGCCTCCTCCTCGGCCAATGGCATGCGTTCGCCTTTTGGCCAATCAGGAAGCGGGTCTCGGGCCCGCTTCCTGATTGGCCAGGAAGAGGATCCGTGTGACAATAGCGAATTTTCATCCACTATTGTCACACAATGGGTGGGCTCGGGGGGCGCACTGCTCTGCGCCCTGTGTCCACCCTTTTTTGAAGCCTATTAGAGCCTCTGGCTCTAATCAGGTGATTAAAAAAAATAACACTCTGTGACAGCGCCAGGCTGCTGACTCACTTGCTGCTAAACTGACTGAGCAGTGAGGAGAGGCGGCATAGGCAGGGTTTGGCTTGCAACGCCACCCCACCCTACACCAATGGACAGGTGAGGCACAGTCCAGCCCTGCCTGACACGCCATTTTCAGCCATAGGGCGGCTACGCTGGACATCTCCCAGCCTAAAGATGGAGGCAGCCGCAGACAGTGTGTGAACTGTATGTCAGAGTCAGACAGACAGAGTGACACTGCGGATGCGCCCCCCGAGATGTTGCGCCCGTTGCGGCCGGCACCCCCTGCACCCCCCACGCTACGCCACTGCAGGGAGGTGACCCAGGAAGTAATTGACAGGAACAGGATATAACCCACAGTGGAGCAGGCGACGCCCATAGAAGCCCAAACCCCACATGTGAAGGGAGGTAAGACAGAAGCACTGCAGCAAGGAGGTAAGAATATACAGACAAAACTATAGGCTAACTTGTGACAAATCCATAGGCATTTCTTCTTTTTTTTTGGCATTTCTAGCTATAGTTCTCCCTGAGAGAACTGACTGTCCAGCTAAACGGAAGGGCTAGGGCAGCAAAATCCACCGTAACAGCAGAAAATTAAAATAAACTGATTGTAAAGAAGGAAATGTCTCCTTCTCCATGTTTCTGAAGTCTAGCACCTGGCTACCTCCCCAGAAGTGAAAGTAAAAGAAAATCCCAAATTTTGGTTTGACTTTAGAACACTGATAGAGGGGAAATCTTTAATGGGAACATCAGTTATGGTGACAACCAGGCATTCCCTCACTTTGAAGGAATTTATGTTCACTTTCTGTTTTGGCTAGGGGACAAGAAGTGAAGGGAAATCTCCCCAATGAGACACAGATGGCAAAAACATGATAGAGGTTATAACCCTCCCTACCCTATCCAAAATTAAAACAAAAGTTTTGCCTTTTGGTATGTTTTACATTTTTTTCCATCATATCCATGCCAGGTTTGATCAACCAAAGTTTTGTGACCACAAATAGGCCAAGAAGACTGCTAGATACCTTAATTTGAGATGTGGCCAACCTAATGTAAATTACCCAAGATGAGAAAATAACTTAATTATATGATGTAGAAAGGTTCCTTTCATGGCCACACATTGCCCCCTGACCACAACATTTATCCATCCAATTATCTTGAAAGTCAAAGGCAACTTAGATTAGATGTCACAGTGAGGAACAGGCAGAACCTAATACCAGAATACATTGTGTGGCAGTTAATGGATGGTAAGAGAAGCAGTCTAGACCGTGTTGCCAAATAGTCATTTAGAAAGATATTGGTAGGCTGAAATCCACTCTCTATACTTTTGTCTAATTTGCAGCAGAATTGTGCCAACCATGGTGATAAAACGTCCATATTGGCAATGGAAGTACTTATATGATGGAAAGGGAGGGACCACGCATTCGCTTATAGAATACAGGAAGTCTTCAATAGCTACGCATTTCCCCCTGACCACAACGTCCATCCAATTATCTTGAAAGTCAAGGGCAACTAAGATTTGGAGTCACAGTGCGGAACATGCAGAACCTAATACCAGAATATATTGTGTGCGAGTTATTGAATGATAAGAGAGGACCAATCTGCCAAGATGCAACATAGTCCTTGAGAAAGTTTTGGTAGGCTGCCATCCGTTGTCCATACTCTGGACCAATTTTAGTAGATTTGTGTCATCCATGGTAAGAAAGCATCCATATTGATAGTGGAAGCACCTACATAATGGAATGCTCCCTTCTGTGACCACACATTCACAAATGCCTCGTTTCCACTGAGCGGAACGGTTCGGGTCGGTACAGTTTGGGAGGGTTAGAATGGTCCGGTCTATTCAGGTGAGAGTTTCCACTGCAAGTCGGGCCACCAGGGACCATGCGGGGTTTACACCAAATGAGGTGTTTGTTTTGCTCTTTCATTTGACGTGAGCATTGAAGTTTTCCTGTCCGCCAATCAGTGGAATCTATCGTGTGACGCCAGTAGCTCCGCCCTAACCGTACCGTACCATTTCCTATGGCCCTACATCTGAAGCAGGACCAGGAATGGTGCGGTTTGGTTCAGTTGTATGGGCCACTTTCATAATGGAAACACCCAAAATAGCGTACCGTACCGAACCGACCCGAACCGATCCGCTCAGTGGAAACGAGGCATTATATAATACAGGAAGGTGCCTTCCATGACTAAACATTTATTTATATAATAAGGGAAGGTTCCTTTCATGACCAAACCTTACCCACAAGACCATAACATCCATCCAAATATCTTGAAAGTCAAAGGCAACTCAGATTAGGTGTCACAGTGAGGAGCACGCAGAACCTAATTCTAGAATACATAGACACATATTGTGTTAATGGGTGGCAAGAGGACCAGTCTGCTTTGCTGCCACAGTCATTAGAAAGGTTTTGATAGGTTGCTACCCACTTTTTATACTCCAGCCCAATTTACAGAAAACTTGTGCCATCCATACTGATAAAACATCCATATTGGCGATGGAAGCACTTACGAGATGGAGGGATCCCTTCCATGACCATACATTAACTTATATAATACAGAGAAACTCCATCCATTACCGCTGACCCCAAGGACAATATGATAGAGATCCCTTCTATGATCACACATTCACTTATATATTACAGTAAGGTTTCTTCCATGACCACTCCCCCCTAGACCACAACATCCATGCAATTATCTCAAAAACCATTGGCAGCTCAGATTAGCAGTCACATTGACGGAATATGCACAACCTATTACAGAATAATTTGTGTGCACGTTAATGGATGATGAGAGGACCACATAGTCATTACGAAGGTTTTGACGACATTGCTCTGATTAATCAGAGCTCCCACCGTGGCGGGAAATGGAGAGGGCATAAAGGACCAGATGGGACTTTATGGGTACCGAATAAAGATCAATAATTGTCATATATATATAAAATCATTAAATTTTATTATGTATAAATGTAAAATCAGCAAAGAGACAAAAAAATATTCTTTAGCGTTTTTGGAATTTTTGGATGTGTGTGTTTATAACCCAGTGATCTGACAAGTTGTCAAATAAGGTACAATATACATCTTACCCTCAGTATGTTGACCACATGTGTGGGAGATAACAAACTCTTCTACACATCTTTTTATCCTGCCATCTATAGATATATCTTTGAACACAACACCTAATGGAATCCATTACCCCTTTTTTTCTTTTCTTTTCTTACTCATTACTGGCTCCCGCACTCGTCCCCCCAGAGATTTTTTCTGGCTCTTGGTCTGATTCTTGTAGTACACCCTGTGGTTGGTTCGGATTCTAGAGTGGTAACCACAAATGGTGTGGTGGTGTCGGGTTCACACGGTGAAGTGCTCACATAATGACTTCTTTTGTGTAAAATATGTAAATTGTTTATGTAACATATTTTTATGTTTTAATGTAGTATCTTTATGACCATGTCTGCTGCAGCTACATGTCCCTGAAGAAGCAACGGCGAAACATGTTGGGCGCTGCTTTGTGGAAAACAGCCGGTGTACTATCCGGCCAAGTCATTTAAAGTTACCTGTGACAAAATATGTTCATGGTCTATATACACTTATGAATATCCTCATTCAGTATATTTATATGTCTCCTTTTTTGTCTCTTTGCTGATTTTACATTTATACATAAAAAAATGTAATGATTTTATATATATTTGACAATTATTGATCTTTATTCGGTACTCATAAAGTCCCATTTGTTCCTTTAAGCCCTCTCCATTTCCCGCTACGGTGGGAGCTCTGATTAATCAGATCAATGTCGTCATTAATCTCAGTATAGGGACGTTGGTATCATTTTGTACTGTATACATAATTCTTTGATACCCTTACAGACACACTTTAATTTTCAAATTAAGAAGGTTTTGGTAGGCTGGCATCCATTGCCCATACACTGGTCCAGTTTGCAGCAGATTGGTGATAGAATATCCTTATTAGCAATGGAAGCAATTATAAGATGGTGGGGTCCCTTCTGTGACCACACATTCACTTATTACAGGAGGATTATATTTATGACCACACATTGCCCCCTAACCACAACATCCATCCAATTATCTCAAAAGTCAATGACAACTCAGATCAGGAGTCACAGTGACGGAATATGCAGAACCTAATACCAGAATACATTATTGGATGCTAGGAGGACCAATATGCCAAGCTGCCACATAGTCATTAAGAAGGTTTCGGTAGGCTGGCATCCATTGTCCATACACTGGTCCAGTTTGCAGCAGATTTGTGACATCCATGGTGACAGAACATCCATATTAGCAATTGAAACACTTATATGATGGTGGGGTCCCTTCTGTAAACACACATTCACTTATTACAGGAAGGTTCCTTTGATGACCATATATTGCCCCCTGACCACAACATCCATCCAATTATCTCAAAAGTCAATGACAACTCAGATTAGGAGTCACAGTGACAGAATATGCAGAACCTAATACCAGAATACATTATTGGATGCTAGGAGGACCAATATGCCAAGCTGCCACATAGTCATTAAGAAGGTTTTGGTAGGCTGGCAGCCATTGTCCATACACTGGTCCAGTTTGCAGCAGATTTGTGACATCCATGGTGACAGAACATCCATATTAGCAATTGAAACACTTAAATGATGGTGGGGTCCCTTCTGTAAACACACATTCACTTATTACAGGAAGGTTCCTTTGATGACCACATATTGCCCCCTGAACACAACATCCATCCAATTATCTCAAAAGTCAATTTCAACTCAGATTAGGAGTCACAGTGACAGAATATGCAGAACCCAATACCAGAATACATTATTGGATGCTGGGATGACCAATATGCCAAGCTGCCACATAGTCATTAAGAAGGTTTTGCTAGGCTGGCATCCATTATCCATACACTGGTCCAGTTGGCAGCAGATTTGTGACATCCATGGTGACAGAACATCCATATTAGCAATTGAAACACTTATATGATGGTGGGGTCCCTTCTGTAAACACACATTCACTTATTACAGGAAGGTTCCTTTGATGACCACATAATGCCCCCTGACCAGAACATCCATCCAATTATCTCAAAAGTCAAGGACAACTCAGATTACGTGTCACAGTGAAAAACATTATGAACCTAATACCAGAATATATTGTAAGCAGATCATTGTATCATAGGAGAACTAGTCTGCCAGCTGCTACATAGTCATTAAGAAAGTTTTGGCAGGCTGACATCCATTGTCCACACTCTGGCCCAATTTGCAGAAAAATGGTGCCAACCATAGTGATAAATATTGGCAAAGGAAGCACTTACTGAATACAGGAACCACAACATCTATACAATGTTCTCAAAAGTCAATAGCAACCCAAATAAACCACTTAGAAAAGCTCTAAAACGACATTCTGGGCAATTTGGACTGGATCTCATTATAGAAAACACAATCAAGAAAGCCATCCTACACAGACTTTAAATAAGTTCCACATCTTTTTTTTTTTTTTAGCAGAAACCAACAAATGCAGGAGTCCTACCTTCATCTGTAGAGTCCAAAGTGCTCACACTCTCAGCCCTGTTTCGTTCTCCTGTCATTCTTTTCAGAGATCGGAGGGACCCGGTCCTTGTACGCTGTAGTGGAAGGCCGTCACCGTCCGCTGGAATCAGGTGATATCAAACAGGTGCCCTGGGGACCTGGGAATGGAACAGCTGTTAGTGGCAGGCTTGGAATGTGACTGCACTGAGCAAGTTCAAGGTCACCTGAAGTCTGCAGAACCTCTGTGGGTACAGTTCAGCCTACACTATGCCATAATAAAAAAATCTATCTCTGCTTAACCTGCAGTAAGATGCCCTGCTGCTTACACTATTCCTTTTTCCTGGTGACAGAATGTATCCCTTCCCCCAATGCACACAGAAAAAAATAATGCAATTCTGACCTGTTAAATAAGCAGACATAGGCCGATGTAATTTAACCAAGATGAGAAAGAACTCAGATTAGGTGTCACAACAAGGAACACGCAGAACCTAATACTAGAATATATTGTGTGATAGTTAATGGATGGTAAAAGGACCAGTCTGCCATGCTGCCACATAGTCATTAAGAAGGTTTTGGTAGCCTGCCATCCACTGTCCACACTCCAGTTCAAACAAAGAGACCTTTACAGAATGACTTCTGGGAAAGGCTAGTTTAGCAGTCGGTAATAATATAGATCATGGCATAGTTGCATTGTTGGGAGCCAGGAAATGAAAAATAATTGCAATGTTGGGACAGACCTATAGGTTAACAAAACAGAACTATAGAGGACAAAGGGCACTTAAAGTCAAACTCCAGGTTATTAAAGCCCAAGCCGTTTACTCCATAAGTCTCCTTGAGTCCCAAAATGTTTTTTTCATTTTCGCATTGTCTCAGTTCCACACAATATATCTTTATATTGGTATTATTCCTTGTGTTTTTTGGGACGGTTAGTGCCTTCATTTCGTAGCAAATTCGGATACATATATTTTTATTTCCTTTGTTTTTATTAGTTATAAACAATAAAAAAATCCTGCAAGTTTTAAGTAATTTACACACCCCCATGTACTGTATTTACTTCAAAATATGATCAACAAGCAGAGTTGTATAAAGTACTCGAAACCCATACTTGAGTAAAAGTACAAGTACTCGATCAAAAAGTGACTTGAGTAGAAGTGGAAGTGCTCGATCAAAAAGTGACTTGAGTAGAAGTACTAAAGTATTCAACATTTTTTGTACTTAAGTATTGCAAGTAGTTTTTTTAAAAATTTTGCTACTTAAGTACTGAAAGTAAAAGTACCAGTAGTTTTGAAAAAAAAATTGCTACTTAAGTACTGAAAGTAAAAGTACAAGTACTGTGTTATGTAGTTATTAAAGAAAGAAGTCAAAAGTTTGAACATCATATTGTTTTTTATTATTTCAAATGCAGCTTTTATTTATACATACAGTAGCATTTATTTTCGTATGCGCTGATAATACACATGTTTTGAGCTTCATGAAACCTGCCATCTACTGTTCTGGCAGTGGTAATTTTTATAATTGTATAGAGTAACTATGCAGCACAAAAAAAAAAATATCGGAGTAGAAGTATTGAAATCATCGAAAAAATGTAGTAGTGTAGTGGAAAAGTGGAAGTAGGAGAAAAAAATTCTACTCTAGGAAAGTACAGATACCGCCTTTCGGTACTTAAGTACAGTAGTGAAGTAGTTCTACTTAGTTACTATACATCTCTGTCAACAAGTCTGCAGATATCACATTGGTGCTACTTTTAGGTAACATCGCGGAATGATAAAGCTCAAAGTGAACATATGCATTTTACTTAGGGAGAGTTTTATTCCCCTTTCAATGCTACATCGCAAGGCATGCAGTGGAAAAACTGGTTGCATAAATTGTCCAGTTAAAGACGGTACAGATTAGCAAAACAGACTTTTTCACATTTTTGAATTTGTTAAATATTCTAATTAGATTGCGTTCACTTTTGTAAACATTTATTTGATGTTTGCACAGTGAACCCAAATGTCATTCAGATCTACCAGCATCATTGATGCGACGATTGGAAGGGAGACTTTTTCGCTGTATTTATTTGTTATATATATATATATATATATATACTGTATATACAGTATAATATCCAAAGGCTGCCACCCCACACAAATCAGGGATAAAAAATGGACCTGGGTGCACAGCAGAGACTGCAGCGCATATAAACCAAAAAATAGAGTGGCACCCATGGGTCTTGAACGGTAAACGCACAATGATGGTTTTAATCAACGTTTCGATGAGGCACAAGCTCATCTTCCGTCAACCATCATCGTGCGTTTACCTTTCAAGACCCGTGGGTGCCACTCTCTTTTTTGGTTTATATGCGCTGCAGTCTCTGCTGTGCACCCAGGCCCATATTGTATCCCTGATTTGTGTGCGGTGGCAGCCTTTGGATATTATATATACAGTATTTATATATAACAAATAAATACAGTGAAAAAGTCTCCCTTCCAATTGTCGCATCAATGATGCTGGTAGATCTCTTTTTTGGTATATATAGATATATATATATATATCCATCTATCTATTGTAAGGGATTAGCTCGGTGGTAGGCGTATGGGTGACCCCTTTGGGGGTGCGTTTTCACAGAGAGATAGCCGAGCAGAGGTTGAAAACAAGACTGATTTATTCATGCAATTTACTTCACACAATTGCAAGCGTCAAAACAGCCAAAATAAAATAAAAGACAAAATAAATCCTTGCCTCTGTGGGCGGCTACCTTCTCACGCTGGAACCTACCTAAGAAGTCTTTCCAACCTACTGTTGGGCCGACACTGCTGATCCTACAGCAGACACTCAAATGTCCATTTGTTTGCTTTTCACACAGCACAAACATTGTCCATTGAACATGTCCCTTTGTTTCTTTCACATCAACACATGTTCATTTATAACAGGATCCTTTACTCTTCAGATTCTTCACATTGAACACAGTTCATTTAACAGGTCCCTTTACTCTTCACACTCTTCACATGGAACACTTTGTCTTCTCACCTTTGAGACGTCTTCACTCGTGGTTACCCTCCTTAGCTTCACATCGCTGTAGGGGGTCTTCTCCCATGCTCACCAGCTTGTCGGGAGGCACACATCCGACTGTCCCCCTCTCCCAGCCCACACGGCGACAGGCGGCAGCAGTCCTTCTCCCATGCCCACACGGCGTCGGGAGGTACACGTATGTCTGTCCTCCTCTTCCCAGCTCACACAGCGACAGGAGGCAGCACTCAATAGATTTTCTCTGGACAAATTATAGAGGCCTTGATCTCCTCATTCTGAACAGCTGAACGGTTTTCAACTTCCTGCTGGCTCTCTTTGCAGCCAACACCCTATAGTATCAGTGAACTTTTCAAAGCAGGTGGGAATGTGTCTCCTCTCAGTGACTACATTCCCAGATTTACCTGACTTCCTGTCACATACCCCCCCCTCTTGTTTCAACCCTAGGGTTGGGACACATATTTCCAGGCACGCATGTGTCAGGCACTGCTGACTCACTGATAAGCCTCCTATTATCCTCAAGCTTCCGGATGAAACTGTTTCTGTCATCTTCACTGACAGATTTCTCATAAATGCCACACAGTTTGTCTCTCATCTCATATACACATTCTTCAACTGCATTTTTGGCATAATTTTGCTCCTTCTCGTTTCTGTCATCTTCATTGACAGCTTTCTCATAAATGTCAGACAGCTTGTCCCTCATAACCGTCTGTCCAATCCACCATGGAGGACCGTGATCCATAGGCAACTCAATTGGGCTAGTCTTAATGTCTTCAACATTCTTAAGACGCCTCTCTCTGCAATCCATAAATGTTTTCCACAAAACTTTGAGAACCTTTGCTTCACTAAGCTTTGTTCCAAGTAGGGACTCTTGACATCCCTCTGTGACTTGAGTTGCCTCTCCATACAGCTGTACACAATCATTGACTTTTTGTTGTAAAAGGGAATGATCTTCCTTCTTGAGCTTTGCTTGCTCTAAGATGCTGTGCAGAGGATTTTCCAATTGAGACAACAGGCTGTCACACATTTCTTCAAAGTGACCCCTGTTCCTTTTCCCAGAGATATCAATATCATTCAAACATTTCATATTCATAGGCAGATCTGAAGCATTTGCACTCATCAACTTCTTAAACTTTTCGCCCTCCTGAGCGAGTCGCAGTAAAGGCCTACTATTTGATTTGATATTCAGTTTATATTTCTTGCCAAACTCTTCACAGAAGTAGCCAACCAGAACATCATCAACTTTCCTTCCACCAACATAGGGGTTAAAGGCAACAACACAGTTGAACCCAGCGATCTGGGTGGTATCCATTATAGACCTCCTCTCTGCATCAGTGAAGAAGCATGGAACTGCAACACATTCTTTTACAGGTTTCTTCAATGCACTTTCTGCTGAACTATTTGACCGCTCAAGGTCACCTAGTTCCTTTTCTCTATCTGAATTCCACATGGAATGTATCTCAAGATCACGATCAAACTTCTGCCACCCGTCTTTCACCAGTTCCATTTTGGAAACACTCCCTGAAAGGCACTTATTCATTTGCTTCACGTTTTCACCAACAGCCTTAGTTTTCTCCACTAGGTGGCGTTTGCTTTTTTCTCCCAGATTTATATCACTTGCTTTAGTTTTCTCCGCTTTAGTTTTCTCCACTAGGTTTTCAGCCTGAACTGAGAAATCATCACATTTCTGAGGCTCACTCAGGACAGACCCCAAAACACTGATCCTTTTAAAAACTGCATCAGGCACACTATCCCCTCTTTGGGACAGATCCTCTGTTGCCTGGAATTCCTCTTCCAGTTCCTGCAACGGAATCTTCATCTCTTCTAGTTGCTGTTCTAAGGCTCGCTTAGACTTTTCTAGCTCCTGAACGCTTTTCACAACATCATCCTTGGAGCTGACCAATTCTTCCATTTCTGTACGCAGCTGTTTGTTAACACTTTCTAGTTCAGCCTTACACTCTAGAGTTTCCTCCAAAGAGCGAGCCAAGAACAGGGCTTTGCTCTCGTTATCACGCACCTCCGTTTCTGCACGTGCGCGTTCTTCTGCATATTTTGCAGACACAGTCTTCTCTTCACCAAGCATCTGATCAAACTTCTTTTTCACATCTTCAACACACTGTAATGAACCAACGCTTTCTTCCATGCGTTTTTTCATATCCGCTATCTGAGCTTGCAATGTTGCGACTTGCTCTGATAGGTTTTTCTTTTCTTCCGCCTCCTCTTTTAATTGTTCCAGGAAGCCATTTTTCTCATCTTCCATTTGTTTGAGCTTTGTGCTAAAACTCAGCCTTTGACACCTCTCTTCCTGTAAGAGTTCCTGCGTGTCTTGCAGCTGCGATTCCAAGATAGAAAAATCTTCCGCAATTTCTCTAGATTTGCTGTCTGCTTGAGAAAGCTGATTTGTAACATTGTCCAACTCAACCTGCAGTCGGTTTGCCTTCTCTAACAGCTTAGCACACAATCGGTCACCTTCTGACACCTTGACTTGCGATTCCAGAAGCCGTGCCTCTACTTTTTCCCTCTTATGTTCACAATCTCCTTTTCCCTGCATAAGAGCCTTCACCTCATTGGCTAGTTTCTGGGAATGAGACTGTAATTCTGCCACACAGGCTTCTTTCTCCTTTAACTGCTGCTGGAAACGTTGGGCTTCACCTTTCCAACTTTCACAGTCTGCACGTAATTCATCTACCACATTGCTCAAAGTGGTGAGCTCATACACAGTACTCAGTAATTTAGCCTCTCTTTCACTTTTCTCGTTGTCGCTGAGAGACAATGTCGTTTTCAGAGCGACATTCTGTTCCTGCGACTCCTGCAGGTCTATTTTTGTAACTTCCAAACACTGAAGACTTTTTTCCAGCTGATTACGCAACTCCAACATATCAGCCATACTTTGCTTCTGCAAAGTCTGAATTTCACTTTCCTTTTCCATGAGGATGGTATCTTTCTCCATTATAGTCTCTCTGCGTTTTTGCAACTCGACCAAAAGAAGAGCAGTGGATTCTTCCCACTGTGACACATGAGACTTCAGTAGTTCATTCATTTCCTGCAAGTTTCTATGCTCCATTTTAAGCAATTCCAAGGCTTGTTCCTTTTCTTCCATTTTCCGTTGCAAGGCATCCAACTCAGCCCTGCACACATACTCGGTTTCCTCCAAACCGATGGCCTCCATTGGCTGCTGGCGTCTCTGTTTCCAGCCTGCCATGCTCTCTTGATGAGCCTTTTGTTGAGCTGCAAAGCTCTGCTGAAAATCCGCATTTGCCTGCTGTTGAGCTGCATTTGCCTGCTGTTGAGCTGTATTTGATATAATCAGTTGTTTCAACATCTCCTCCATTTTGAGTTTACTTTTCATCTGAGCACACTGCGTCTCCATAGCAGTTTCATCAGTGTTGCTAGGGACAACAACCTTCCTCTTTAGTAGACTCTCTTTAGGCATGGATGGGGCTGGTTCAGACGGCAACATCCCCTCCATCCATAGAATCCGGTCTCTCATTTCATCTATCTTTGCATTTTTCAGGCGTTTGGACCGCCCCATCTTCAATAACTCCACAAACAAATTTTTCACAGTCCAGCAAACAATTTTCAGACCACTGTCTCTTCAACACATGTAGTTTTTCTCTCTCTTGCAGGATCTCTTTTCCTGCGCACACAGTTTGTGCAGTCACTTGCACCAGACACAACAAAGTTCATCAAAAAATTTTGAGACCCCTGTCTCTTTAAAACACTTTTTTTTTTTTTTTTTTTTTTCTGTCAGGATCTTCTCTCCTGCACACATAGATTGTGCAATCTCATGCACCAGACAAAGTTCATCAAACATTTGCACTTCCTTGCAGGGATCTTCGCTTCTGCCCACTGCATACCTCCACCATATGTAAGGGATTAGCTCGGTGGTAGGCGTATGGGTGACCCCTTTGGGGGTGCGTTTTCACAGAGAGATAGCCGAGCAGAGGTTGAAAACAAGACTGATTTATTCATGCAATTTACTTCACACAATTGCAAGCGTCAAAACAGCCAAAATAAAATAAAAGACAAAATAAATCCTTGCCTCTGTGGGCGGCTACCTTCTCACGCTGGAACCTACCTAAGAAGTCTTTCCAACCTACTGTTGGGCCGACACTGCTGATCCTACAGCAGACACTCAAATGTCCATTTGTTTGCTTTTCACACAGCACAAACATTGTCCATTGAACATGTCCCTTTGTTTCTTTCACATCAACACATGTTCATTTATAACAGGATCCTTTACTCTTCAGATTCTTCACATTGAACACAGTTCATTTAACAGGTCCCTTTACTCTTCACACTCTTCACATGGAACACTTTGTCTTCTCACCTTTGAGACGTCTTCACTCGTGGTTACCCTCCTTAGCTTCACATCGCTGTAGGGGGTCTTCTCCCATGCTCACCAGCTTGTCGGGAGGCACACATCCGACTGTCCCCCTCTCCCAGCCCACACGGCGACAGGCGGCAGCAGTCCTTCTCCCATGCCCACACGGCGTCGGGAGGTACACGTATGTCTGTCCTCCTCTTCCCAGCTCACACAGCGACAGGAGGCAGCACTCAATAGATTTTCTCTGGACAAATTATAGAGGCCTTGATCTCCTCATTCTGAACAGCTGAACGGTTTTCAACTTCCTGCTGGCTCTCTTTGCAGCCAACACCCTATAGTATCAGTGAACTTTTCAAAGCAGGTGGGAATGTGTCTCCTCTCAGTGACTACATTCCCAGATTTACCTGACTTCCTGTCACACTATATATATATATATATATATACATATATATTGTAAAGATTTGGGGTGATTAAACTCAAATGGTGCATGTGATTTCAAGAAATTGGGCCAGTCCAAAATGCATTTTTAAGGGCATGGTAGCCCACTTTTATTTAAAGGAACAGAAAGTTAAAGAAAAACAACAGCAATTTCCCTCACAGGGGGTTCCACCATTACTGTAACTTGCTTGTCTTACTTGCTTGACTTACTTGTCCCACAGCTGCTTCAAGCCTCATGCCTAGGCCTTAGATCTGCTCCTCAGACCAACACAAGTACCCTTCGGTCAAGCTCCCTTGAAGCCTACTTGGGATCAGCTTTGCGCTGTGCTGTTGCGGACTTCGTTTGCTGCTAGTTTGTTGGTTTGCCCAGGAGCTGCAGCCTGCAGCAGTATAACTGCGGCGGGCAGTCATAAAGCGGTTAAACCATTCATTTTTATTTAATTAATTTGCCCAACGAGATCACATGGGCAAGACAATGAATGAACTGCAACAGTATAAACCACCATAATGTTAAAGGGAACTCTTGTTGTCTAACGCACAGTAAATGTTAAAAAGAGATAAAGTAAACCTACACCTATTTCTACCTCATGTGTGTCTATATAAATGTTCAACATATACATATCCATATACATATAGGATGGCCATCTTGATCATCCTTGGAAAAGGGAGGAAAAGATTTTGGTTTCTGTTACAGTAAAACCTTGGATTTAGAGTAACTTGGTTTGAGAGCGTTTTGCAAGACAAGCAAATTGTTTTTATACATTTTGACTTGATAAACAAGCGATGTCTTGATATAGAAGTAGCATCATGTCGCAACTGAGTATAAAAGAGAAGAGAGGCGCCTCTTAAGTGTAGCAATATGGTTACATTTAATGAAGGTACAACATTTAGCAACTCACATGGTTGATAATTAAAACAGGCACATGTAACTATGCAGGCATCTGGGGTAATGCTGTTCACATAGACCGTCCTCCGCACCGCCATCAATGTCAACCCTTCCACACTGCGCTCCATAAGCGCTCAAGCCTCGTTTTCAGATCGCTCTACTGCAGGGTAGTCTTCCCGGTCCCGATTGCAGGCTGACAGCTGTGAGAGCCGGCGGTGAGGAGGATGGTCTATGTGGACAGTTTCACCCCAGTTGCCTGCAACTCTCTTTTATACTCTGTAGCTCCTGCTGGATTTTGGTTCTAACCCCCTTGTGGAGGCGCCATTTGTAGATGGACATTTTATGGGTACACAACCTATTACATTGCTATAATCTTTTTATATGGACTATAAACTGAAGGAATTGAATAAATGGTTGTGGAACGAATCATCTGAGTTTCCATTATTTCTTATAGGGAAATTTGCATTGATATAAGAGTGCTTTGGATTACAAGCATGTTTCCGGAACGAATTATGCTCACAATCAAAGGTTTTACTGTATTTACATCATTGTGCAATTGTAAGTGTACATCTGATACAAATTGCTATCATTAAATTTTAATGTAGTGCATGTATCTTTTTTCCTTTACACTATGCATACAAATAATAGTTTTGTTATATATTCGTTAGATATCCTATACCCCTAAGACATTGTACGAAACATGTTGAGATTGTCCTAAGTCTGGGATACATGCCAAAACATCCAGCGTAATAAAATCTGTGATTGACCCCCTCACGGAACAATATACTAGGTATATTGTAAACTCTATAGAATGCATGATGTACAAAATGTCAACCGCAATGTTACTTCATATTTTGTTATAATTGTTTGTAATGTAATATAAAACATACATATGTTTTATTAATACATTTTTTTTAATGTTCCCTGGCCTAAAAAGTCCCAATGGATCTGGAAAATAGGTATTATTACCTAGAAGATTTAGGTTGGAAGTAGCCCCCCCCCCCCCCCCCCTCAAATGCTCTAAATGATAAACTTTCAAACTTTTATTTTCAAGAGAAAAAATTAAGATGGATTAAACAGAGGAAATCTCAGAAGTAAATAGCAAATTAGAACCGGTAAAGTAATTACCTGAATGTAAGCTTTTAATGGGTAAATTACAAGGAAAATTACATAAAATAGATTAACAAAGGAGGATTTTAAATAAATTACAGAAGAGACCAAGGATTGTGGTTCTTAACCTTATTGAGTCCAGAGCCCAGTAAATTCTTCCAAAATGTTCAATGCCCCAGCAGTAAAAATAAAGTTTATGCTCACACAATGAGGCTATATTCACAGGGGCACTGGGGTGCAAGATAGTTGCATTTAGTGGTGTTATCCCCACGTACAAACTAGACAATTAGTTGTGGCCAGTTTGTGTGTGGCCAGAACTCCCCAGAAAAGCCAACCCTGGGCGCATACTCTCTGCACTCAGGGTCAAGCAGAGGCTCTATGTTCATGTAACAGCTCAGATGAATGGTTACATGCGAACAGCGGCAGAGCCGGCCATTGATTTGCAAAGAGTACAAATCTGACAGCCACCACTGACAGCTGCTGCTGGTCTCATGCAGTGTGTGCAGTCAGCGTTTAGAACTGCTGGCAACAATCAGCTGCTATGTGACAATGTGAACGTAGCCTAAAAGTATGGGAGTGCAAAATATGTATTGAAATGTTGGAGGTCTCTGGATGGTGCTAAATATAATTTTGGGAGAGATAGGGGCTCTGGGAGGGTTATGAGACTCGGCAGCAGACTTGGTAGCCCTGTAGTGGATGAAGTTTCTGGAAGGGGCTGGGGTCTTTCCAGGAGCCTGAAGGCTTTGAAGAGGCACTGTGTGGGAATGGAGAGCACTGCAGAGGCTAGAAGGCACTGTGGGAGGTTGGGAGGCATAGTGGGACTTTGGAGCAGGCTGGGGGGCCCTGTGGGAAGATGGGGGGCACAGCTGGGGACTGGGGGACACTGTGGGGCCTGAGTGCTCTCAGGTGACCCAAGGGCTCTGTGAGGGGGTTGCAGGCAATTATGGGAGTTTGGGGGCACTATGGGAGCTAGAAGGCACTCTAGTAGGTTAGAGGATCCGCAGCTGGCTGGAGACCCGGGAGAAGGAATGCCATAGCCCAGCAGAGGGCTATGACCCAGTGGTTGAGAATCACTAACCTAGGAGATTTTTTTTTTTTGAAAATCTTTTTTATTGTTTCAACGTAAACAACAACATACAAATAATAGGTGCAAAAGGTTCATCAACAGCCCTACTACAGGTGACCACCAACAGGGAGAGCATTCAAGAGCACGTGGTGCCCACGCAGGGGCGAAATGATATTGACATCAAAATGCAACGACATATCAATAAACTGTACCGGTCAGAGATTGCAACCGGAGCGGTAGCTCATCCAAGTCTAAGTCTGTGGCTAGGTGACCCTCGGGCCACCCCCACCCAGGCAGGCAGCCAGCAATGGTATGGAAGAGTCTGCCAACCATCTGGCCCAGACTCTGTCATGCTTCTTGGGGCATCTCCTATGAAAGTATGTGTCTCTATACAGCGGTATCACCGAGTCCAACCTAGGAGATTTTAATAAGAATATATAAGGATATATTTATGGCAGTTTAAAAATAATTCAAATTTGCCAACGCCTGACGGTAATATTGACATACAAAATGAGGTAAAAATACCCCAACAGGAAACTCCAATGAGAAAGCATGGCGTAAGATTGAAAAGAAAATGTATGAGGAATGAGTGAAAGAATGGACAACCATTTTAGGGGTCAATAGGAACCCCTACATTTCTCATATGGAAATGTAAAAATCCAAACAGAACTAATAGGAAGAGGTATGGAAATATGGAAAGCCAATACAGAATCCACACACAAATTAGACCTATTCCACTTAATCATGCCCAAATTGAGGGCAAAACCAACCAACAACATAATTTTTGAGGGAACAAATGCAAGATACCCTCTTCTGATTGGAGGAGAACAACATGGAGAGGTTGGATAACTATTTGGGGGAACCAAACAGAGACAAACAGAGCAGGAAGAAAGACATGTACGGTACTAAGGTCCATATTGAAATGTGCTCTGCAGAAAGGACCAAGGAAAGCAATTAAAGGTGATGGTTACATTTATGAATACAAACATGGGAATGATTCAAGCAGTCTAACTAATAAGTTGACTTTGAATCCACAGAATGCTAATAACAAATATATATATACACACACACACACACAGTATCTCACAAAAGTGAGTACACCCCTCACATTTTTGTAAATATGTTATAACTTTTCATGTGACAATGCTGAAGAAATGACACTTTGCTACAATGTAAAGTAGTGAGTGTACAGCTTGTATAACAGTGTAAATTTGCTGTCCCCTCAAAATAACTCAACACACAGCCATTCATGTCTAAACCGCTGGCAACAAAAGTGAGTATACCCCTAAGTGACAATGTCCAAATTGGGCCCTATTAACCATTTTCCCTCTCTGGTGTCATGTGACTCATTAGTGTTTCAAGGTACCAGGTGTGAATGGGGAGCAGGTGTGTTATAGAACTCTCTCGTATTGGTCACTGGAAGTTCAACATGGCACTTTATGGCAAAGAACTCTCTGAGGATCTGAAAAAAAGAATTGTTGCTCTACATAAAAATGGCCTAAGCTATAAGAAGATTGCCAAGACCCTGAAACTGAGCTTCAGCACGGAAACCATGACCATACAGCCAGGGCCATCTTACTGAATGGGCACGTTGGGCAGTTGCCCGGGGGCCCCACTTGCCCGGGGGGCCCCATCTGCCCAGCAAACCAAGCCAAATCCCGATTCCCGTGTGCATCCCGCCGCCGAACTTAGCAGGTGGCAAGCGCCTTTATGCCCTGCGCTTCTGTCAGGCCACTTGGTCCACTGAGGGGGAGCCCACAACTGCAGGAATGCCTGTCCGCCTCCACAAGAACAGGCACACACAGGACAGTCGAGTCTGACTCCCGTCTGTGTGCGAGTTCACCGGACCCAGCCGCTGAACTTGGAAGCTGTTATTAGCCTGGCACTGCTGTACCAATAAATATCGTCTTATCAATAATTTGCATTTTTATTCTTGTGGGTGATTGTGTAGGTAGGGCCCCAATGCACTGCATTGCCCGGGGGCCTATAATGCACTTAAGATGGCACTGCATACAGTAGTTTAACAGGACCGGTTGCACTCAGAACAGGCCTCGCCATGGTCGACCAAAGCAGTTGAGTGCACATGCTCAGCGTCATATCAGGGGTTGGCTTTTGGAAATAGATATATGAGTGCTGCCAGCATTGCTGTAGAGGTTGAGCCTCTCAGTGCTCAGACCACATGCTGCACACAAATCGGTCTGCATGGCTGTCGTCATCACAAAAGCAAGCCTCTTCTAAAGATGATGCACAAGAAAGCCTGCAGTTTGCTGAGGACAAGCAGACTACAGACATGGATTACTGGAACCATGTGATGTGGTTTGATAAGACCAAGATAAACTTATTTGGTTCAGATGGTGTCAAATGTGTGTGTCTTGACTACAATCAAGCATGGTGGTGGGACTGGGAGTGCCATGGTCTGGGGTTGCATGAGTGCTGCCAGCATTGGGGAGCTACAGTTCATTGAGGGAACCGTGAATGCCAACATGTACTGTGGCATACTAAAGCAGAGCATGATCCCCTCCCTGCAGAGAGTTCACCAGAGCTTCACAGGTTGCCACTGGAGTCCTCTTCCACTTCTCCATGACAACATCACAGAGCTGGTGGATGTTAGAGACCTTGCGCTCTTCCACCTTCCGCTTGAGGATGCCCCACAGATGCTCAATAGGGTTTAGGTCTGGAGACATGCTTGGCCAGTCCATCACCTTTACCCTCAGCTTCTTTAGCAAGGCAGTGTTCGTCTTGGAGGTGTGTTTGGGGTCATTATCATGTTGGAATACTGCCCTGCGGCCCAGTGTCCGAAGGGAGGGGGATCATGCTCTGCTTCTGTATGTCACAGTACATGTTGGCATTCATGTTTCCCTCAATTAACTGTAGCTCCCCAGTGCCGGCAGCACTCATGCAGCCCCAGACCATGACACTCCCACCACCATGCTAGACTGTAGGCAAGACACACTTGTCTTTGAACTCCTCACCAGGTTGCTGCCACACACGCTTGACACCATCTGAACCAAATAGGTTTATCTTGGTCTCATCACACCACAGGACATGGTTCCAGTAATCCATGTCCTTAGTCTGCTTGTCTTCAGCAAACAGTTTGCAGGCTTTCTTGTGCATCGTCTTTAGAAGAGGCTTCCTTCTGGGACGACAGCCATGCAGACCAATTTGATGCAGTGTGCAGCATATTGTCTGAGCACTGAGAGGCTGACCCCCACCCCTTCAACCTCTGCAGCAATCCCGGCAGCACTCATACGTCTATTTCCCAAAGACAAACTCTGGATATGACAATGAGCATGTGCACTCAATTTTGGTCGACCATGGCGAGGCCTGTTCCGAGTGGAACCTGTCCTCTGAAGCTGCTGTATAGTCTTGGCCATCGTGCTGCAGCTCAGTTTCATGGTCTTACCAATCTTCTTATAGCCTAGGCCAGTGATGGCGAACCTTGGCACTCCATATGTTTTGGAACTACATTTCCCATGATTCTTAACTACACTGCAGAGTGCATGAGCATCATGGGAAATGTAGTTCCAAAACATCTGGGGTGCCAAGGTTCACCATCACTGGCCTAGGCCATCTTTATGTAGAACAACAATTATTTTTTTCAGATCTTCAGAGAGTTCTTTGCCATGAGGTGCCATGTTGAACTTCCAGTGACCAGTATGAGAGAGTGAGAGCGATAACACCAAATTTAACACACCTGCTCCCCATTCACACCTGAGACCTTGCAACACTAACGAGTCACATGACACCAAGGAGGGAAAAAGTCTAATTGGGCCCAATTTGGACATGTCCACTTAGGGGTGTACTCACTTTTGTTGCCAGCAGTTTAGACATTAATGGCTGTGTGTTGAGTTATTTTGAGCGGACAGCAAATTTACTTTACTGTACTTTACATTGTAGCAAAGTGTAATTTCTTCAGTTTTGTGAGGTAGGTGCTAGGTAAAATATAGTGGGCTTTGTCAGCAGAGCCATGATTTATTTTTGTCAGGTAGGTTGTCATGGCTTCCAGGTGTGTCTGCCGAGAAGGGAGTCTCCTCACTGGCTCTGTGAGAAGTTTCTCATAGGGCAGTGGAGGAAACCCAATCAGGGACACATTCAGGCTTGTAACTACCCCAGAAGGCAGATTCTGCCACAAAGGATTCTGGGAGTGGGTATAAGTTTGAAGGGAGTGCATGACTCATGGTCTTTGGCGGGAAGCAGAGTCCCAGGAGGGAGAGTACGGCTGTCTCTTCTCCTGTCAGAGGAAGCGGATGTCTCGGGGTGCTGCCTGAGAATTCAGAGGGTGCTGAGTTGAGCTGAAGGGGATCCAGTGTGCCGAGAACCAGCGGAGAAAGAGAGAGAGAGAGGGGTCCAGTCCCACGAAATGATTCAATGATGTTGGTTGGGGATAAGGTGTAAAAGATCTAGGATATAAACCTATGCTTACAAGTAATATATTACCAACTTAACCTAAATGCATGTAAAGAAAATGTTCTGCATAGAGCGCAGAGAAAAGATTGGTTAATAGGTTGGTAAGTATAAGACAGGAGGGAGGCAGTTTAATAGTGTGATCATAGGTCTATCATTTATTGTAATATTTAGTGAAATTTCACTATCGTGCAATGTAAATCGAGAATTGTACCAACGATAAATTTACAGAAAACAAGACAGACAAACATGAAACATTTATAACAAAACCGGCCGATGTAAGTATGATGATACTGAAGCTATCAGGGGAAAAACAAGAAGGTTCACATGGAAAAATTCTTTTGCAAATAAAGTACTTGAGAAAATGATTCCTCCCTGTTAGTTTCCTGTGGAATATTAAAAAAGAATAGCGCACACATGCAAAAGAAATGACTATCAAATATGGAGACAATCCATAAATAAAAATGGGGGTTTGGTCCCACCATATGGCCATATCGTGCTCAAGCCCACCACTACGTCAAAGTACCCCATTGTCAGTGGGTCCTACACTATCCATGAAAAAGGATGAATCCAGCCTCTCTAACCCTTGGAGATAATACTCCTTGCTGGGAGAGATGTGCAACTGCACTACAAGGGACTCCTCCTATATCTACTTGATAGTGGACACTGATAGAGTACAGGTGTGTGTGGGGGGTGGGGTGCCCAACCCCAGAAGTCTGGTCAGACCGAATACATAATAGACAAGCAAAAAATTGGGGGAGCACACCCTGAACATGTATATCTAAAGCCGGTGCAGCTATGAACCAAGCGACATGTATATTAAAAAAGAATAGCGCACACATGCAAAAGAAATGACTATCAAATATGGAGACAATCCATAAATAAAAATGGGGGTTTGGTCCCACCATATGGCCATATCGTGCTCAAGCCCACCACTACGTCAAAGTACCCCATTATCAGTGGGTCCTACACTAATCCAACTAACAGTGATTCCTCCCTGTTAGTTTCCTGTGGAAGCTTGGATGCAAAGGAGAGTTCAGATATTGTTTAGTTTATGGGGGTAGAATAAAATCCCATTAAAAATGTTTTTGCGTGCAAATAGTATCTTGGGTATCGGTGCAGTTGCGTCTCCTCCTGATGTCAATCAGGAATCATGGATAGTAATGATGTTGTATATTTTTAAAGGTGTATCTCCAATAGGACTGATCCCGGTGTGAACCGTAAGTTGCTTGAATTCATGCCATGTGTGAATAGAATGGCCCGTGGATCAATAGTGGAGGTAAATGTTATCAGTGATAATGGTTGGATTACAACATGAAAAGTCACCGTGACACCTGGAGGATTATGCTGGGGAAGATGTTGCGGAGCATATGTGACCGATCAGCTGATGATGGTTTCTAGTGCGCTAATTAAATGCGGTAAGTGCGCTGGTCTGGGGGCGGGGGGGGACTTATGTAGGGTATATTGAGCTGTAAAAAGTGGACTCTGGGATCCCTGTAGAGGGAACACTGGCAACAGACCGTGAATGGCCGTATGGACAGCTGGCTGTGTCCTGATTGCTGTGTCCGTTGCTCACATACCGGTCAGCAAACTTAGTAGTTTCTTCACCCCTCTACAGTACCTTGAAGCCACTTGAAAAGTCGGTCGCTCCTGTGGCCGGATGCCAGCGTGGTGAATTGCCCAAGCTGTCACCGCTGTATGAGGTGAGCTGATCCTCCGTTTACCTCCGGTCACCGTTGGAGACGTGAACTGCGAATATTCTCTTTTGCGGTCCGCCATCCACTATGGAATGAAGATTGAATGCACCGCCGGACTGGTGACGTCAACGCGTTTTGCTGGGGATTGCATAGCTTCGTCTGGACACTGTGGGCCTGAAAGCTGATCCCTTTTGTATAAGTCTTCTCAGCTGTTCGGGCTTAATGAAATTGAAAAATAAGGGGAATTCTGTGGATGCTGATTTTGTGTGATAAGCCTTGGGGTATTTAGGGAAGAGAAAGATTTTTTTCCATTTGCTGATAGTAACAATGTAATCCTTAATAGGAAAAACTCATGATGGATGAAAAAAACATGCAGCTTTCTTGTTTATGTTGTAAAAGAATGCAGGCTACATAGTAAAGTATAAGTGTCGGTTCACACTTCTGCGATGCGGGAACGCTGCGAATATGCAGCCTGTTCCCGCATCGCATCTGCACCTCTGGCAGTTCACACTGCCATATGCGATACGCAGGGGGTGTCAATTAAATGTTAACGACACCCCCAGTTTGATCGCATATCGCAGTGCGATCTGACAGTTCGCACAGGATCGGATCGCACAAGTGTGAACCACTGTGCGATCCGATTCTGAGGCGGCTCAAAAAATGCCTCCTGTGCGTGTTTGGTGCGGATGCGCTGCAAATTCAGCCATACAAAGTATGGCTGAACTCGCATCCGCACATGAGATTGCATGTAATGAAGGAGCAGTGCGCTCCGAATTACATGCGATCTCGCAAGCCGCACAAATGTGAACCGGCTCTAAGAGAAGGAGTAACTGAAGAATGGAACTAATACACAATACGTAATGTAGAAGAGACAAGACCTGACAATACAATACATAATAAGACATGACTCGGCTAACCGATGTGAGATACTGAACAGCACTACTATCTAATCCAGAAAATGAGACAGGGATTTCTATAATGATGTCTTGGTGGGAAAGATCGCATGTACCACATAAATATTATAGAATTAAATTAAAGAAATGTGTATTCTTAGATGATTATATATGTGACTGTGCTATCTATCATGTGAATGAAAACGCATTTAACAAGAAGGTGGAATTATGACTGAACTATTAAGAGCTGTTCAATGTTCAAGAAAAACTTGAAAATTCATTTCTGAGTTTAGACCTTAAGGAATTAAACTATTTAAATTAAAAATCCACCATTTCTCTTTTTGTAGTAAAATGCGATTAAAATCGCCACGTCTAGGGGACAGCTTAAGTTCTCCTTTGCATCCGAGCTTCCACAGGAAACTAACAGGGAGGAATCATTTTTTCAAGTACTTTATTTGCAAAATAATTTTTCCATGTGAACCTTCTTGTTTTTCCCCTGATAGCTTCAGTATCATCATACTTACACCGGCTGGTTTTGTTATAAATGTTTCATGTTTGTCTGTCTTGTTTTCTGTAAATTTATTGTTGGTACAATTCTCGATTTACATTGTACGATAGTGAAATTTCACTAAATATTACAATAAATGATAGACCTATGATCAAACTATTAAACTGCCTCCCTCCTGTCTTACTTACCAACCTATTAACCAGTCCAGTCCCAGGAAAGCCTACAAAGGTTGTGAGCATCAGGAAGCGTTGGCTAGCGTCCGCTGGCGTCAAGACAGCGTTAATAGGCATTTCTTCCTAAAAGAGTCCCAAAAGTGTACCTAGTTGAGCCAGAGGAGTGTCCCACTCATTCCCTTCTCCCATCCCCTAAATACAATAAAACTACCAAACCAAAGATGCCGGAATTGTCATTGTCTCAGTTCTCACACCTGGGGTCACAGCTCACATGAGCTGGATAGGTAACCGGCAACAATGGCCGACCCACCTCAGGCTCAATGCCTTGAAAACCTGCTACAGAAAGATCATAGGCGCTCTGTGATAATTTCAGAGAGAAGAACGGTCAGCTGTGTTTACAACCCCCATGCATCGGCATCCCCAAAGCCGAGTGGGTCGGGAGCGCCCCGCCGGTGGCGCAAGCTCGCCCCCAAGCACCAGGCGCGCAACCGACATACCCCTTTTTTTTTTTAAGCCCGTGGCGTGTGAAACACACTCAAAAGACTTACACCCGGTGCATAAAAAATTGCACACACGCAAACGTGGAAACACAAAAAGTGCACAGGGTGTGCGAAATGGTCTTCCCTCCGAAGAGGTAGGACCCTAACCTCGATCCCCCGGGGCGCAAGACTCCTGACAGGGATTTAAGGTACTTCCTATGGTCTGTCTGGCCGAAACCAGACAGACCCCGTTCTCCAGGGGGACTGCCGAAACAGCCCACCCCAAGTACTAAGTGGGGCTCCCCCGAAGGGAGACCCCATGAGAGAGGGCGAACTAAGCCAGAAGGCCATATCCACCCCCTCCCAAGACTCAAGGCTGGGCCCGAGGACCCACACCCTCCAAGTCGTGCAGGAAAAAAAGAGTGATAGTGAAGTGACACAATAACAAATATAAAAAACACACAAACAAAAAAGTGGGGGAGGGGAAGTGGGGGAAGTGCTATGGTGCCATGTGAAGGTACCAAGGCAGGCCTTTCGGCCGGAATAAAAAATTCCTCTGGTCTAAGCCAAAAGGCCTGTCCCAAGAGGCAGGTGCGAAAAAGGTGTGCATGGTGCAGTGACCAAGGTGCCGAAAAACTCAAGGCGAGCTGCCCCTCACCAGTGAGAATTAAGGCACCCCTGGGCTGCCACCCCAGGGGCACTTATACCACAGGCTTTTTCTATCTCAGTCCCCGGCCAGACTGAATGTAGCCTATCCCCACCAGCAGACATCGGAAACCTGGACAGCTTAGGGAGAGCCTACCTACAACTGGGGACAGGCCTTTTGCAAGGCCAGATCAAAACCCAGGAGAGAAAGCCCCCCCCCCCGTCGCCATCCTGTTCCTCAGCCCATTACATCCAGGAGCAATTCCACCGGCCACCCAGTCAGACCAGCTTTCTTGCTCCCTTCAAACTGGTTAGAACAGTTCCAACCCATTCAAATCAGAAGGCGGCGGTCCCCACATGCTTTCCCAGATTACCTACTCCCCATACCCCGGTACCTCCAGGCGCTCCGGGTTTTGGTCATACTGGTACTAGCCGAGGTCCATACCAACTGATAAGAACAGATACTACACTTGATCTTAGCCAAAAGGCCGAGAAGCGAACTATGCCGGTTCATGTAGAAGGGGCTGCCTGCCGCAGTATAACTGGGGCGGGCGGTCCGTAAGTGGTTAAACTATCTCACCACAACAGGATCAGTTATAGAGATCACACGTTCAGTGCTTAGATTATGGAGGCATAACTGCATTAAAATTTTAAAGGTGATTTTGAAGCATTTTTCATGTGTTTTCAAGCTTCAGGTCTTATTGTCTTGGCCAATGGAAAGCAGTATCATCTGTGACATCATATGTTATTATCATCCCTGTATCTGCTTCCTGGTTTCTCAGTGTGGTGTTTTGATGTCTTGTGGAATCAGAGCTTTTTAGCCATGTCCTCTACGCAAGTTTCTTCTCAGGCCCTCTGCTGCTTGCCACAGTTTAGTTCTTGTAATGGCCATCACTGGGGCTGTGAATGTTCTCATGGACCCACATAAGGTGGATAAAAGTCTCCACATCCAGTATGGACCCTCCTGAATCCTTCATGTTGTTCATGGGCCTGAGATTTTAGAAGTGAAGAAACATGCTAAAATGCTGGCGTCATGTAATTTTACCTTGGTGCTCCCATTGTCAATGGGGCCACAAATGCTTGATTCTGCCAAAAAAAAAACCTCATGTACTTTTTGTGTGGAAAGCAGCAACACAACGTTCAGGCATGGATGGACACTATTGAATATATTGGGAATCTTCATGTTGAGTGCTGTCACACTTCAGGAAACACAACATAAATGGCTCAGGTGTGAATGAGAGTTTCAGAGAATAAGAAAGAAATTGTTATGCACGCAGATGATAAGGGTGGGGGGATTCTGATTTTAGACAAAAATGCTTATCAAATAAATTTCAGTAGATTTGTGTCTACAAAAAAAGGACCACACGGTGCAATTTAAAAAATAATTGAAATATCTTATTAATTAGGGTAAAAAGAGGCATCGAAAGAGTCAAAATATGGAAATCCATCTGGATAAATAGCAACTACCTGGGAGACCAATAGTGAATGGTATTGGCTCAATAACATCAATTTTAGGAAAATATCCAGATATTTTTCTACAACCCAGTGTCACAGACATGAAAGCTTACCTAAAAGTTACAAAACACTAGCTGGCAAGTATGAGTTTAAATATGAATATGTATTTAATCATAGCATATACAGTATAGCCCCATCCACTGCATACTATCATTAACCAGTTCTGGACAGGAAGGATTTGCCCCCTTAAAGACCAGGCCATTTTTTGCGATTAGGAACTGCGTTATTTTAACAGAAAATTGGGCGGTAGTGCAACACTGTACCTAAATAAAACTGATGTCCTTTTTTCCCACAAATAGAGCTTTCTTTTGGTGGTATTTGATCACCTGTGCGATTTTTATTTTTTGCACTATAAACAAAAAAAGAGCGACAATTCTGAAAAACAATATTTTTCACATTCTGCTATATAACATTACCAAAAAATTTTTTAAAAAATCTAAATTTTTCATCCTTTTAAGCTAATTTGTATTTTGCTACATATTTTTGGTAAAAAAAATTGCAATAAGCGTATTTTGATTGGTTTACACAAAAGATATCGCGTCTACAAACTAGGGGAAAAATGGAGGTCATTTTTATTTATTTATTTTACTAGTAATGGTGGTGATCTGCGATTTTTATCGGGACTGCGACATCGCGGCAGACAGATCAGACCCCCTAAGTGACATTTTTAACACTTTTGGGGGGACCAGTGACATTTCTACAGTAATCAGTGCTAAAAATATGCACTGTTACTGTAATAATGACACTGGCAGGAAAGGGGTTAACCTAGAGGTGATCAAAGGGTTAGTGCAAGCCTAGGGGAGTGTTTTCTAACTGTATGGGGGTGGGACTTGTGAAATGACCACAGAGACCTGTGATCCTATATAGAAGGATCACAGGCGCTCTGTGATCATTTCAGAGAAAAGAACGGTCAGCTGCGTTTACAACAGCTGACCATCCTTCTCTCTCAGCAGGGATCGGCATTCCCGCTGTCTAGTGCACCGCTCTCCCCTAGCACCACTCGTGCAACCGACGTAGGGCTGTGTCGATTCGCGCAGCTGAGCCAGCCTGCCGCAGTAAATCTGCTGCGAGCGGTTGGCAAGTGGTTAAAGCAGAACTATAGGCAAAACATTTTTTTTTCATTTGGATATAGTAAGGGAGGGTTATAACCCCTGTAAGAATTTTTTTTTTTTTTTGCCATCTGTACCCCATTCAGGAGATTTACCTTCACTTCCTATCCCACAGTCAAAACCGGAAGTGAAAGGAAATACCTACAAATTAGGGGAATCCTTTGGGCCCTCAACAGAACTAGTGTCCCCATTGGAAGATTTACCTTCTATTACTTTTCGACAGTCAACCAAAAATGTGGGATTTTCTTTTACTTTCATTTCCAATGAAGTGGTAAACAGGACAAATATAGAGGGTGCATTTCATTAACAGGGACACAGACAGCAATAAAAACCTTATAGGTGTTCTATACCACTCCACACTGTTCAAAAAAGTTTTGCCTTTAGTTATTCTTTAAGTACAAGGATGCTGTTGACTGGGCCCTATGGAGGAAGAAAGATTTACCGTTAACACATAAATTCCCAAGGAACGTCTTGCAATTCACACTAAGCCACAACTATTTCTGGTATGAGAATTACTTTTACATACAATTAACAGGAGTGGCAATGGGAGCAAAGTTTGCTCCTATTTTTATGGCAGAATGGGTGTAGCGTGCCATTTCTTTCAAGTAGGAAACCTGAACTTTTATTTTATAAATGGTTCATTGATGACGTGGCAGTAATATGGAAGGGATCAGGGAGGAGTTTGACATACATGAATAATAACAAAATATGAAATTCTCATATCACTAAATTAGGGGTCTGTGACTTTTCTACATCTTTGTAGATCAGGGAACATTCAGGAGAATCCATTAAAGGACTAACAACACAATCTGGCACTATGGTCTTTTAAAAAGGTCCTGAGCCAGATTCAGAAATCCCTGCCCCCAGTTCTGGAAGCTTTACCAACATGGGTAGCAGATTCAGGTACTTCTTAACCTCTTCCCACTTGCGCTATAGCCTAAAGACAGCTACAGTGTGGGCTCACATAGCCAGGAGGGCATCTATGGATGTCATCCAGGTATCGCGCCGGCCGTGTGACCCCTGCAGTGTGCATCGACAAGGATCTGTGATTGCTGTGTCCTTAGGACACAGCTGATCACAGATCAGTGTAAAGAGCCAATCACAGCTGATCACAGTGTAAACAGGATTTGTCAGTTATCAGCAATCCTCTCCAGCGTTTGAGAGCCGATAAACAGCAAATCCACACAGGGGACATCTAATAATCAGGGAACTGATCATCAGTGTCCTGAATATCAGTGCAGACCCAACAGTGCCCATAAATGCTGGCAATCTGTACCCATCAGTGCTGCGAATCAGTGCCCCTCTGTGATCCCTGTCAGTGCTCATCAGTGCCCTCCAGCAATACCTATCAGTGCCACATATGTGCAGCCTCATCAGTGCCCATTAGTGCCGCCTCATCAATGCCACCTATCAGTGCCCATCAGTGCAGCCTATCAGTGCAGCCTCAACAGCGCACATCAGTGAAGGAGAAAAATTTCCTTTTTAGAAAATGTTATAACAGAAACTAAGAAACTTTTTTTTTTTTTTTAAATTTTCGGTATTTTTTCATTTGTTTAGCAAAAAATAAAAAACAAACACAGTGTTGATTAAATACCACCAAAAGAATTCTCTGTCTGTCTAAAAAAAGTAAAAAAATTACTTTTGGGTACAGTTTTGCCCAATTGTCCTTCAAAGTGCAACAGCACTGAAAGCTGAATATTGGCCTGTACAGGAAGGGGGTGAAAGTGCCCAGTAGGCAAGTGGTTAATATTACCACTTATTTAAAGTGGCACTCTTACTGCACTAAATTCAAAAATAATTATCCCCAGTTTGTAGATAACAAAATTAGAGGTAGTTAAGACCAGCTCTAAGTTGGCGTAGGGAGAAAGACAAAGTGCCTCTCTCTGTATGCCGTGTAGAAAAGTGGTATGTTTGCTGCTGCTACCCTTTCCACTCGCGACCTTTTATTGATTGTTATGGATGCTGTCAGCTTCACAACCGACTGCCTCCTAGTAGCCGGTAAACCTGATGGTGAAGCTGGGACACTAGTCCCCCATCAGGCTTGCTCTCTCCATGAGAATGACTGCAGGCAGTGGGCTAAAGCCAAAAGCAGGCTGGGCACTCAGGTCTCAGTGCACTTACACTCCCAATGGGTGCATCAGATTGATGTACCTGTGTACAAGGTACAATAGACGGTCACCATGCTATGTGGCTTAGAAATGACCCAAGGAGACAGAATACGTTGTAAAAAGAAATTGTACTAGAGAGCAAGACTTCTTACAACAGGCCTAATTCCAACTAAATAGATTTGGGGAAAAAAAGATATAAAAAAAATATATAGACAGAGATTGAAAAGATTAATGGAACACAGGGACTTGGGGGTGGAGAGGTTCCCTGATAGTGGTAAAAAGAATGGCAAAAATTAAAAATTAAGGAGAGTAATAGATTAATTATAAAGTGATCTAAAAATGTAAAAAGTAAATGTATTCATTAATGACCCCCCGATGAAGCTGCTTCTCTGGGGATACACCCCTGCGTCTCGCAACAGCCAGACCATGAGAGGCGGTGGAAGAGGAGGATAGAGCGTATCTTATACACAAAATTTCCCTTCCCTATATCTCCCCAACCCGGGGTTTTTTTTTTTCTCTCTCCCAATTCCCATTCCCTACTTTTTTTTTCTTCTCCTTTTCCCTCTACATTACATCCTCCCCTGTCTATCCTTTCCAATAAAAAAAAAAAAAAAACATGAATTTAGTATGGCTTATGGGCAAAACAATAGTTTTTCTGCCTGGAATATATGGTTACATGGTTATGTTGATTTTACGTATTTATACCTTTGACTGTCATTGCTATGTTCTTGATTATTTACTTTATATGCCTATATGTTATATACTTTGTAAACTACATTGAACTTTTAATAAGAAGTTTTCATTCAAAAGTAAAAAAAAGGAAATGTATTTTATTGACAAGTGTACCTATAAATGTAAAAAATGTATTTAATTTATACGCTTACCTATAAATGTAAAAAGTAAATTTATTTTATTGAAAAATGTATCTATAAATGTAAAAAATAAATGTATTTTATTTTTAAGTTGATCTATAAATGTAAAAAATGAACTTATTTATAGTTTTTTGTATACATGAAAAAAATGCATGTATTTTATTTATAAGTTGATCTATAAATGTAAAAAAAAATTATTTTATTTAAGTTTATCTATAGGAAAGCACCTACATTAAGAGTTAGGGTGGTAAAAAAAGGTAATAGAGCTCCCCCACTCAAAAGAACCAATTTTCTATCTTTACCAAAGAACTGTTTTATGCCTGTAGGAGGTGCAATAGTTGGAAAAGGTTTAAGAACATTTTTAGGAGGAGACGGAGATGTATTTTGATTGTATGTCATGAAGGATATAATATAAAAAGATTTATTTTCTGTGATAATACTCATGTAGTTTATATGTTGCAGTGTCCTTGTGGCCTGTAGTATATGGGCTGCATTGAATGTTGCCTAAAAAATAAATAAGTAAAGAATAACAAAATCTACTTTTAATATTAAATAATATGTTACCCCAACATTTCATATACCTGATATGCTGTACCGTGTACTTGTGTTCATGGTAGAAATGGAAGGCAAACTATTTGCTATTTGTGTATATGTAAAAAAAAAAAATTATATTTATTATAAATACTTCCCCCCCCTTTTTTTTTAATAAGTGATCACATAATCTCTGTTCTCAGCTGCATAGGGGCTTAGAGAGCTGTGGGAAGAGAAACAGCAGTACATTGAACTTCCCAGTGAACGGCTGTGCACGGGGTGTGTCAGCACAAGTGATCATTGGAGGACAGGCAGGCTGTGCCAGAAAACTGACCATGCTGAAATGGACATTCTCTCTTTCCTAGCATGGCCAGTTTGAAAAAGGAAAGCAGGGGGACTGGCAGGATCACCAGGTATTTCACATAAAGGAAGCCAAACAAAGAGAACAGGATACTTTTCATCCCAAAAGATGGCACAACGGTCACATATCATGAAAATGAAATGTTGGGGTAACATATTCTTTTTATTTTTTTAAATGTAGTTAGTTATTCTTTACATTTTTAAATTACATTAACACATTAATGATTTTATGAGAGTAATTTGGTTTACTTTTTTTTTACTTTTATCTGTAGGACTGTATATTAGTAAGAGAAGCCTTGGCACAGATAAACGTTATTACCATGTGTTTTCCCTGTGAGCTTCAAAACTCTCCTAGTACCCCGAACCAGAACAAGCATGCAGAAAAAGAAGCCAGAATTCCTAGCCTGCAGGTTCGGGGTCATTGAGTCAGGTAGTATTAGAGCAACAGGATCAGTATGACAACCAGACAACAAACATTCTCAGAAGAAGGGGTGATCAACGGTACCCTAAATATTTCCTTTTTTAACAGGTTCCCTTTAGGAGAGGTTATTTTTCCTAGTCCTGGGCCGGATTTCTCAGTCTCCACCTCCCAGGTATTGTCCATGGTGCTGAAGGTAATGGAGCATATCAATTTGAATTTTATATATCTGGAGAGCATTATTTGACAAATAGGGAATAAGATGCTACTCAGATTAAATCTCCTCTCCAGGGAAAATTTTAAAAATCCCTATTCCAGCCCCCCCTTCCTCAATACAAGGCTTAAAGAGGTTGTAAACCAGAAAAACGTTTTTTTTTTCTTTTTGCAACCTGAAAGAGAAACACATAATGAGCTTAGAACGAGCCCCCGCCGTGCCGCCCGCTTACCTTTATGATGGGCGACATGTCCAGTCGCCCGTCTTCCGGGATCGCGGCATCCGGCCATCTGATTGGCCGGAGCCGCGGTGACGTCACTCCTGCGCACGTGCGCGGGAGCCGACGGTCACGGCATGGGTCTCTGAAGAAACGGCACCTGCGGCCGTTCCTTCAGAACGCATGCGCCAGTAATGTCACTGGCTGCATGTAAGGTAAATATCTCCTAAACGGTACATGTTTAGGAGATATTTACAGTACCTATAGGTAAGCCTTATCATAGGCTTACCTATAGGTACAAGTTACAGAGGAGGGTTCACTTCCTCTTTAAATGCTCTCTTATGCCTGGGGGAACAAGAAAAAAAACAAAAAAAACACTTGTACTTACCTAATCCCTTTTTCCAACACTAGATGGCTCCCAAATCTTCTACTTTAGGATCCAGTGTGTGGACAACCCCTCGACACTCTCGTGTAAAATGCAAGGCTTTTGGCCCTGCATTATACAGTATCTCACAAAATTGAGTACACCCCTCACATTTTTGTAAATATTTTTTTATATCTTTTCATGTGACAACACTGAAGAAATTAAACTTTGCTACAATGTAAAGTAGTGAGTGTACAGGTTGTATAACAGTGTAAATTTGCTGTAACCTCAAAATAACTCAACACACAGCCATTAATGTCTAAACCACTGGCAAAAAAAGTGAGTAACACCCCTAAGTGACAATGTCCCAATTGGGCCCAAAGTGTCAATATTTTGTGTGGCCACCATTATTTTCCAGCGCTGCCTTAACCCTCTTGGGCATGGAGTTCACCAGAGCTTCACAGGTTGCCACTGGAGTCCTCTTCCACTCCTCCATGATGACATCACGGAGCTAGTGGATGTTAGAGACCTTGCGCTCCTCCACCTTCCATTTGAGGATGCCCCACAGATGCTCAATAGGGTTAAGGTCTGAAGACATGCTTGTCCAGTCCATCATCTTTACCCTCAGCTTCTTTAGCAAGGCAGTGGTTGTCTTGAAGGTGTGTTTGGGGTCGTTATCATGTAGGAATACTGCCCTGCGGGAGGGAGAGGATCATGCTCTGCTTCAGTATGTCACAGTACATGTTGGCAATCATGGTTCCCTCAATTAACTGTAGCTCCCCAGTGTCGGCAGCACTCATGCAGCCCCAGACCATGAAATTCCCACCACCATGTTTAACTGTAGGCAAGAAACACTTGTCTTTGTACTCCTCACCTGGTTGCCGCCACACACGCTTGACAGCATCTGAACCAAATACGGTAATCTTGGTCTCATCAGACCACAAGACATGGTTCCAGTAATCCATGTCCTTAGTCTGCTTGTCTTTTGCAAACTGTTTGCGGGCTTTGTTGTGCATCATCTTTAGAAGAGGCTTCCTTCTGGGACGACAGCCATGCAGACCAACTTGATGCAGTGTGTGGTCTTGTATGGTCTGAGCACTGACAGGCTGACCCCCACCCCTTCAACCTCTGCAGCAATGCTGGCAGCACTCATACCTCTATTTCCCAAAGACAACCTCTGGATATGACGCTGAGCACGTGCACTCAACTTATTTGGTCGACCATGGCAAGGCCTGTTCTGAGTGGAACCTGTCCTGTTAAACCGCTGTATGGTCTTGGCCACCGTGCTGCAGCTCAGTTTCGGGGTCTTGGCAATCTTTTTATAGCCTAGGCCATCTTTATGTAGAGCAACAATTCTTTTTTTCAGACCATCAGAGAGTTCTTTGCCATGAAGTGCCATGTTTAAATTCCAGTGACCAGTATGAGAGAGTGAGAGCGATAACACCAAATTTAACACAACTGCTCCCCATTCACACCTGAGACCTTGTAACACTAACGAGTCACATGACATCATAGTTACATAGTTACATAGTTAGTGAGGCTGAAAAAAAGACACAAGTCCATCCAGTTCAACCTATGATGTGTGTGTGTGTTTGCTTTTAACCGTACATTGTGTACCCCTGTATGTTGTGGTCTTTAAGGTGTCCATCCAATAGTTTTTTGAAACTATCAATGCTCCCCGCTGATACGACTGCTTGCGGAAGAGAATTCCACATCCTTACCGCTCTTACAGTGAAGAACCCCTTACGCACTTTAAGGTTAAACCGCCTTTCCTCAAGTTTTAGTGAGTGGCCACGTGTCTTATTGTATCTCCTTTCTCTGAATAGTTTGTTCCTTATGCTAGGGTCGCCAGTACAGTATTTGTACATTGATATCATATCCCCCCTCAATCGTCTCTTCTCCAGAGAGAATAGGTTCAGTGCTTGTAGTCTTTCCTCATAGCTGATGTCCTCCATTCCCCTAATTATTTTTGTTGCCCTTCTCTGGACTTTCTCCAGTTCCAGCACATCCTTCCTGAGGACCGGTGCCCAGAACTGGACAGCATACTCCAGATGTGGCCGGACCAGAGTCTTGTAGAGTGGAAGAATAATCTCTTTATTTCTGGAGTGAATCTCCTTTTTTATACATCCCAGAATTCTGTTGGCTTTGCTTGCAGCGGCTTGGCATTGCATGCCACTTCCAAGCCTGTTGTCTACCAGTACCCCCAGGTCCCTTTCCATCCTAGACTCACCCAGAGGTTCCCCCCCTAGTGAGTAGCTTGCTTTCTGGTTTCTGGCCCCCAAGTGCATTACTTTACATTTTTCAACATTAAACCTCATCTGCCATGTAGTTGCCCACCCCGTTATTTTGTTCAGGTCTGCTTGCAAGATTTCCACATCCTGCATAGAAGATATTGGCATGCCTAATTTAGTATCATCTGCAAATACTGAGATTGTACTAGATATCCCCTCCTCTAGATCATTTATGAATAAATTAAACAGGATTGGTCCCAGGACAGAACCCTGGGGGACCCCACTTTCCACAGATCGGGGAAGGAAAATGGCTAAATGGGTCCTTTGGGTTTACACAATATTTTCTGTGTGTTGAGTAAGTTATATTGAGGGGACAGCAAACTTACACTGTTATACAAGCTGTACACTCACTACTTTACATTGTAGGAAAGTGCCATTTCTTCAGTGTTGTCTCATGAAAACATAAAATAAAATATCTACAAAAATGTGAGGGGCGTACTCACTTTTGTGAGATACTGTATGTATATAATATAATATCTTTAGTGTCTTTCTGCACTCCCAGCGTGCCAGATAGATTTATACCATCAGTAAAGGTAAAAAATAAGCTTTTTTATGGAATCTTTTCTGGAATTTGTCCACTTTTCTTTTCTATTCTTAGTCATTTTTTTTTACTTTTTATTTTCTCTTTTATAGGTATTGTTCCGCTGTATAGCTGGAATTGGTTTCATCAAAACCTACACTAGTGGAATTATTTTTGAACATTTTCCATCCTGAATATTTCTGTGGCAGTATAACACTACTTCAGTACATATAGTGCATGACCTAATCTTTGCTTTAAAGATCAACATTACGATACCTTTTACTCTTGGCGCGCCCGGCATGACTGTTCAAATTTTTGAATTTTTTCATATATTTTTATTAAGAATATAACTATCCCTTGACACATATATAAATCTTTGAGTGTTTTTTTTACACCATTCATATATGAATAATGATATCATATCTCTTTTTTTCAATTAGCTATATTAAGAGCTAATATACTCACTCTGTAGGAGATCCATTTAGGTGGGGGCCCTCACTTGTTGGCCTGCGGTCCCTGATCACCAACGGGTGTGGTCCTTAGATTACCACCACACACACACACACCATAACTCCCAGGATTTCCATTGCAGGTATGACACTATCCTCATTGTTATGTGCAGTGATTCAGTTTGTCCCAGCATTAAGATAATTGTTTTATGCCACATATATTTCTGTTTCTTCTATATATATATATATACATATATTTTTTTTTTCTTTTTTTGTTATAGTTTATATTCAAATCCCTGAAGAAGCCAACCTGGCGAAACCGGTTGGATTTTGAATTTCTATCATTCATGTATGATTCCATGGATGTTGTATTTTTAATCTAAATCAGTCTTATGTTTATATGTATGAATAAAATAAACAATTTTATAATTATATAAAGATTGTGTAAAAGATTGTGTATATTCTTTCTAAGGACATATGCTTATATTTTACCTAATTATACCCTAAAATTCCCACACCCTATAATTCTCTAAAATTGCCTATATTTTACAGGGATGTTGGTACTCCTTTAAACTTTACTATAGCCCCTCCCATTTTCTTTCAACGAGATACTGTATGTGATGATGTCACTGCACCTGAAACCACCAGAGCGCCTTACAGAAGAGGCTGCTGGGATTGGGAACCAGTTTGCAGAATTGAGGGAGCCTGCGGGAGCTGAGAATCTGGTAAGTAAAAGTCCTTTTCTGGGTACCTTGGGTTATATATTATCAGTTAACCCTTTGTAGTGTGGGGGGAGCCCCACTGCAAGGGGAGTTTCTAACTGGAGTACATCTTTAAGAATTTTCTAATTACCGGTAGGTTTTTTTAATTTTTTTTTACTAAGGCTCTTTTCATATTCAGCCACCACCAGACCCCAGAATGTGAATCTCCATTCCCCTTCAGCCACCATCAGACATCTTCACCAATGGGAAGTTCCCCTCCTTCATCAAGTAAATTTAGATCCCTTTAATGGGGGTTGCTAGTGTAGCAATGTTTCCAGGCCTGTGGCCTGATGTGGGTCTGCCATTGTTCATAGAACATTTTATCCATAGAATACACTTTAATTACAGTGCCACATAAACTTTAGTTTAAAAACCTTGAATGCAACACCATTGCATATTCACATAGCACATAGAGTATAAAAAGAGAGATAACACTTTGTCTGAGCCTACCTGAAAGAAGAGCTTTAAATTTATTGAGTACTACTTAGCACCCAGCAACTGCTGAGACAGTAAAACAGTATGCTCAGGAGTAGGTAAGATACAGCCCAAGGTTCTGGGTGCAGGCATGCAGAGTATGTAATATACAGCCAAATCCAATTCAGTATGCAGTGCTCAGGAGTATGTAAAATGCAACCTTTCATTTCGTCACCACTCATCCCTGCACCTGTAAACCAACACTGCTCACCCCTGCACCCCCTGTCTCCTTCCAACACTCACCTCTGAACGCCCTGCACTACCAATGTAACACTCATCCCCACACCCCTCTTCCTCTGCCCCCCTGCATCCCTCTTTCAACACTCACCTTTGCACCCTCTGTACCCCTCTTCCAAAGCTCACCTCTACCCCCCCCACATCCCTCTTTCAAAGCTCACCTTTTCACCCCCTGTACCCCTCTTCCAAAGGTCAACCCTGCATCCCTCTTTGAACACTCACCTTTTCCACCCCATGTGCCCCTCTCCTGCCCCCTGCATCCCTCTTTCAACACTCACATTTTTACCCCCCTGTACCCCTTTTCCAAGGCTCATCTCTGCCCCCTGTATCTCTCTTTCAACATCACCTTCTCACCCCCACACACCTCTTTCAAAGCTCACCTCTGCCCCCCTTCATCCCTCTTTCAGCACTCCACTTTTTACCCCCTGTACCCCTCTTACAAAGCTCACCTCTGCCCCCCTGTATCCCTCTTTAAACACTCACCTTTTCACCCCCTGTAATTCTCTCCCAAAGATCCCCTCTGCCCCCCTGCATCCCTCTTTTAACACTCCCATTTACACCCGCTGTACCCCTCTTCCAAAGCTCACCTCCGCATGACCTGCTCAATGCTCAACCCTTCACCTCTGCTCCAACACTCACTCCTGCCTCTCAATTACCTCAATATCCCTCCCTCCTCCAATGCTCACCTCTGCCTCCCAGCACCCCTCCCCAAAGTTCAACTCTGCACCCACTTTCAACACTCACCCCTGCGCTCCCCTTCTAATCCTCGCTCCTTTTCTGTGCAGAAGAAGCTGCCCGGCCAAGAGACTTTGCAGTGGTGGATCCTGAAGTCTATATAAGACTGTATAAGACTTTATGGGAGGCAAAGGTCAAAGGATACCTGTATTGAAAGTACAGTTATCCTTTAACAAAGTGAAACTGATGATCATTGAGCTCAATGAACACTTATGTCATAATGGTATTGGCAATTACAGAAATATGTTAACCATACATAGTTACATAGTTGAAAATAGTTGATAAGGTAAAAAAAAAAAAAAAACTTAGGTCAATCTAACTTAACCTTCAGATGTGTCCTTCCTCACCCTATGTTGACAATCAGATAATATGCCTATCAAATGTAATATTTTCCATAGCTATTTATATTATATTGATTGAGGAAGATATCTGAAGATTTTTGAATTGATCAACCTGTCAGGGAAGGCTTGCTCATAGTACAGATGGTGCTCCCAGGTGCATACGTGTGCACGGGCTCAGGCCAGCAGGTAACCATACAGTTGTGCGCAGGTATGCGCGTGCACATGCATGCGCACCTGTCGAAAATACTGGCGTCAAATGGGCTATTTAAACATGGCTGCTGCACTGGCTCAATGCTGTTTGATCTACAGTCTTTCTGTGTAACCTGTTACCAGTTCCTGTGCTTTGCTTCTTGTTGCTGACCCAGCCTATCTCTGACTACTCTTGAATGCTACCTACCCTGACTTGTCTCTGGAATCTGTGAATTTCATTTCCTGTGCCCCACAAGGTCCACCTGGGTGGTAATCTTGTAGAGGAAAAACTGTATAAAAGAGCAGCTGTACCATTAGTGACCAGGAAAGCAGCTGATCAAACTGGTTTTTGTCTGATCGGCTGCATTGGAGGCCTTGGTGGTAACCTTGTGGGGGAAACCTGTATAAAAGAGCAGCTGTACCATTAAATTTACAGTTCTACTTCACCCTCAATTTAGAGTCCTGTCTCTTATTGGGGGAATCTGCTACAAGGGATTGCTATGCTCTTCATACCCCCTTGAATCATGACTAAGCTCTTGTAAGAGCTTGTTCCTGTTCCTGCTTCACTCTCTGGGGAAAGAGAGGTTCACCCACTGTAACCTGGAGCCTTGTCGTAGGTCCAGGGTGGGTAGGAGACGGCGAGACTCCAACCAAGCTGCTGCGGTTCGTGGGGGGTCTTCGGTGGTTATGGTGTCTGGTGGAGTGCTTGGAGCCCTTGGGAAGCACTAGGAGCATCCGTCAACAAAAGTACCCAGTCAGGGTGCCAGGTGATCTGTTACATTCCTCTCTCTGTGTGACCCCAGAAACAGGGAGCAAGAACTATGTTGTCACTTTCGGTTCCGTCTCTTCGTTTACCTGGCCATTAGTGACCAGGAAAGCAGCTGATCAAACTGGTTTGTGTCTGATCGGCTACATTGGAGGCCTGGGTGGTAACTTTGTGGGGGAAAACTGTATAAAAGAGCAGCTGTACCATTAAATCTACAGTTCTACTTCACCCTCAATTTAGAGTCCTGTCTCTTATTGGGGGAATCTGCTGCAAGGGATTGCTATGCTCTTCATACTCCCTTGAACAATAACTAAGCTCTTGTAAGAGCTTGTTCCTGTTCCTGCTTCATTCTCTGGGGAAAGAGAGGTTGCCCCACTGGAACCTGGAGCCTTGTCGTAGGTCCAGGGTGGGTAGGAGACGGCGAGACTCCAACCAAGCTGCTGCGGTTCGTGGGGTCTTCGGTGGTTATGGTGTCTGGTGGAGTGCTTGGAGCCCTTGGGAAGCACTAGGAGCATCCGTCAACGGAAGTACCCAGTCAGAGTGCCAGGTGATCTGTTACATTCCTATCTCTGTGTGACCCCAGAAACAGGGAACAAGAATGATGTCGTCACTTTCGGTTCCGTCTCTTTGTTTACCAGGCCATTAGCGACCAGGAAAGCAGCTGATCTAACTGGTTTGTGTCTGATCGGCTGCATTGGAGGCCAGAGGAGAGAAATGTGGTCTAATAGGCTCTAGATCTCTCTATAAAGAGGACCTGTTACAGTCCATGCTGTTAGGCAAAAAAATTAATCCAAAAAAATAAAAAAAGGTTTTGTATAATATAAATAATAATACAAAGTGGTTAAATCAACACAGCAGGAGCTACAGCAGAGGGACAACAATCTTCAGCGATGCCAATACAAGAAACGCATTTTATTAATAAAATAGTGGGGTCCATCATCACACGGCCACCTTAAACAAATACATGATACTAAATACTTTCCTAATAACAACAACTTCTCATATATGACATCATCACAGATTCTTCAGAGGAACCCTTCACATGCATATTTTTTACGCCCAAGTGCATAACTTTACATTTTTCAATATTAAATTTCATCTGCCATGTAGCTGAATACCCCAATTTTTTTTACCCAGGTCTTCCAGTAACAATGCTACATCTTGTACTAAAATGATTTACCAGCATAATCTAGTCTCATCAGAAAACAGGGAATTGAACTCTAACCTCAATATCATTATTTAAAAAAGTTAAACAGAATTGGCCCCAAGACAAAGCCCTGGAGCACACCACTGACAACCTTAGTCCATTTAGAGAAAGAGTCATTTATCACTACTCTCTGGACACCTTCCTGCAACCAATTTTCTTTGCACGTACAGACATTTTTTTCTACAAGAATAGAAATTATTTTATAAATTAAACATTTCTGAGGTACAGTGTTGAATGGCTTTGCAAAATCCAGATATACTAAGTCCACTAGCATTCCCCTATCTAACGTCTTACTCAGTTCCTCATAGAATGTCAACAGGCTGGTCTGACAATAGCGGCCTTTCATAAATCCATGATGGTTATTACTTCTGATACTTTTATTGCATACACATTTTTGAATATAATTTCTTATGGCACTTTTCCACTGCAAGTACCGGCTCGGCTCCACTCGGCCCTGCTTGGCTCGGTTTGGTTTTCCACTGCATGGTACCGCATGGTACGGTGTTGGAACGGTTCGGTACGGTTTGGTACGGTTTGCTTTTCCACTAAACTAGTAAGTGGGTGGGATAACAACGATTCTCTGACCAATCAGTGGCTAGCAGTGACAAACAGTCAAGGCTACGTGCAAAGGATTGTGGGATATTGTACCGGTACGGCCCTCTTGGAACCACAACCGATGTGGTACTGTTTAAGCGAGCCGTACCCTTCAGTTCCATGTAGTGGAAAAGCGCTGCCGTACCGTACCGAACTGTTCCAACACCATACCATGCGGTACCATGCAGTGGAAAAGCACAAAAGCGAGCTGAACCGTTCGGTTCCATGCAGTGGAAAAGCGACTTAGTTTCCTGGCATACTGCACATCTCAATCCTTTTTTTTTAAATATTGGATCTACATTTGCACTACAGTGACTACACCAATCAGTTGGTAATTTTCCAGCCTGTAAGATTTCTGTAAATATTAGATACAATGGCCTGGCTATAACATAGCTAAGCTCCATGTGGACTTGTGAGTGCAAGCCATCCAGTCCTAGTGATTTAAAACATTACGTTTTTGTAGCACCCTCCTAGGTAGATGCTAGGAATAAGCATATGGGTGACCCTGTATGCATATCAGGAGGGCCTGATTAATTTGTTAAGCTGTCATGTGTTTGTTGGGTCTGGGGAGTCTCCCCACTATGTCCAATGAGGGCTCTCATTTTACAGTGGAGGAAACCTAGCCAATAGTACACCAGTACTTGGATCCATCTGAGAGAGCAGAATATGCCGGAAAGCATCCTGGGAGAGGATATAAAGCCTCGTACACACGCAACGATTATCGGCCGACCGATCGTCCGACTTTTATCCAAGTTGTGTTTTGTTGGTTGGAATGTGCCTAGACTACACACAAATTTTCTCGGCCAAAAAAATTCTACTTCAGAAGTGATGTCATGTGTTGATTTGTTTTCTTTGTGTTTTTTCTTCACAGAGCATGCCCAGACTTGCTCATCAGATTTTTCCCTGTCGAAATCTGTACTGACTGCACGAAAATGTTATGTTGACGGCCAACAAAAATTTTATAGTCTGCACACCAGATTTTTTTCGGCCGAAAAGTCAGAGTTGGTTGTCGGAAGCATCATACTAACAAGCCGAAAATCGGCAGATCGGACGTTGGCTGAAAATTCCCTGCCAATTTTTGACGCGTGTGTACGGGGCTTAAGTCTGAGGGGAGCACATGACGTTGTGTCTTTGGCGGGAGTCCCAGGAGAAGGGGGACGGCTGTCTCTCCTTCTGTCAGCGCAATTGAGAGTGTCCTGGGCGGTCGGCCTAGAGGACAAAGGTTGAGCTGGGCTGCAGAGAGGGATCCAGAGTGGTGTGGACCGAGTGGAGCTGCTGGGCAGAAGTTTAGAGGAAAACAGTATCGTGTGTACTTGGGACTGCCCGGTGGTCTGCCTAGGGGAGGGGACCACTCCAGAAGGTCAAGGGGATCCAGGAGCCAGCTAACCTGAGGAGAAGGATTAGAGAAAGAGGTGCCAGTGTGAAGCCCTGAAGTGTTTAGCAGTGCAGCAGCAGTACAAGTAGCTACCTCAGCAAGAAGTGCTTAGGGAGCTAAAGAAAGGACTTCTTTAACCACTTTACAACCGGAGGATTTTCCTGCTTTACGTCCAGGCCACTTTTTGCGATTCGGCACTGTGCGACTTTAACTGACAATTGCGCGGTCATGCAACCCCGCCCAAAGGAAATTGACGTACTTTTTTTCCCACGAACAGAGCTTTCTTTTGGTGGTATTTGATCACCTGTGCGCTTTTCATTTTTTGCGATATTAATAAAAAAAAGCAACAATTTTGAAAAAATAACAATATTTCTCTACTTTGACACTTAAAAAATATCCAATAAATTCAATTTTTGTCATATATTTAGGCCAAAATGTATTTAGCTACATGTCTTTGACAAAAAAATTCTCAATGAGCGTATTTTCAACCGCTTTAAGACCGGAAGATTTTACCCCATTCCTGACCAGACCATATTTTGCGATTCGGCACTGCGTTAGTTTAATGGACAATTGCGCGGTCGTGCGATGCTGTACCCAAATTAAATTGACATACTTTTTTCCCCCACAAATAGAGCTTTCTTTTGGTGGTATTTGATCACCTGTGCGAGTTTTACTTTTTGCGCTATAAACAAAAAAAGAGCGACAATTTTGAAAAAATAACAATATTTTTCACATGTTTGTCACCTGTATATATGTCGGCCCCCCCTCACTCCTGTATATATGTCAGTCCCCCCTCACAATTGTATATTTGTCTGCCCCCCTCACAGCTATATATATATATATATATATATATATATCTCAGCCCCCCCTCACACCTGTATATATGTCAGCCCCCCATCACACCTGTATATATGTCAGCCCCCCTCACACCTGTATATATGTCAGCCCCCCCTCACACCTGTATATATGTCAGCCCCCCCACACTTGTATATATGTCACCCCCCCTCAAACCTGTATATATGTCAGCCCCCCCTCACACCTGTATATATGTCAGCCCCCCCTCACACCTGTACATATGTCAGCCCCCCCTCACACCTGTATATATGTCAGACCCCCTCACATCTGTATATATGTCAGCCCCCCCTCACACCTGTATATATGTCACCCCCCTCACACCTGTATATATGTCACCCCCCTCACACCTGTATATATGTCACCCCCCCCTCACATCAGTATGTATGTCAGCCCCCCCTCACACCTGTATATATGTCAGCCCCCCATCACACCTGTATATATGTCAGCCCCCCTCACACCTGTATATATGTCAGCCCCCACCACACCTGTATATATGTCAGCCCACACCACACCTGTATATATGTCAGCCCCCCTTCACACCTGTATATATGTCAGCCCCCCCCTCACACCTGTATATATGTCAGCCCACACCACACCTGTATATATGTCAGCCCCCCTCAAACCTGTATATATGTCGGCCCCCTCACACCTGTATATATGTCAGCTCCCCTCACACCTGTATATATGTCAGCACCCCTCACACCTGTATATATGTCAGCCCCCCCACACACCTGTATATATGTCAGCCCCCCATCACACCTGTATATATGTCTGCCCCCCTCACACCTATATATATATATATATATATATATATCTCAGCCCCCCCTCACACCTGTATATATGTCAGCCCCCCATCACACCTGTATATATGTCAGCCCCCCTCACACCTGTATATATGTCGGCCCCCCCCTCACTCCTGTATATATGTCAGTCCCCCCTCACAATTGTATATTTGTCTGCCCCCCTCACACCTATATATATATATATATATATATATATATATATATATATCTCAGCCCCCCCTCACACCTGTATATATGTCAGCCCCCCATCACACCTGTATATATGTCAGCCCCCCTCACACCTGTATATATGTCAGCCCCCCCTCACACCTGTATATATGTCAGCCCCCCCACACTTGTATATATGTCAACCCCCCAAACCTGTAGATATGTCAGCCCCCCCTCACACCTGTATATATGTCAGCCCCCCCTCACACCTGTACATATGTCAGCCCCCCCTCACACCTGTATATATGTCAGACCCCCTCACATCTGTATATATGTCACCCCCCCTCACACCTGTATATATGTCACCCCCCTCACACCTGTATATATGTCACCCCCCCCCCCTCACATCAGTATGTATGTCAGCCCCCCCTCACACCTGTATATATGTCAGCCCCCCATCACACCTGTATATATGTCAGCCCCCCCTCACACCTGTATATATGTCAGCCCCCACCACACCTGTATATATGTCAGCCCACACCACACCTGTATATATGTCAGCCCCCCTCAAACCTGTATATATGTCGGCCCCCTCACACCTGTATATATGTCAGCTCCCCTCACACCTGTATATATGTCAGCACCCCTCACACCTGTATATATGTCAGCCCCCCCACACACCTGTATATGTGTCAGCCCCCTTCACACCTGTATATATGTCAGCCCCCCCACACCTGTATATATGTCAGCCCCCCCTCACACCTGTATATATGTCAGCCCCCACCACACCTGTATATATGTCAGCCCCCCTCACACCTGTATATATGTCAGCCCCCCCACACCTGTATATATGTCAGCCCCTCCTCACACCTGTATATATGTAAGCCCCCCTCACACCTGTATATATGTCAGCCCCCCTCACACCTGTATATATGTCAGCCCCCCCTCACTCCTGTATATATGTCAGCCCCCCTCACACCTGTATATATGTCAGTCCCCCAAACCTGTATATATGTCAGCCCCCCTCACACCTCTATATATGTCAGCCCCCCCTCACACCTGTATATATGTCAGCCCCCCCCCTCACCTGTATATATGTCAGTCCCCCAAACCTGTATATATGTCAGCCCCCCTCACACCTCTATATATGTCAGCCCCCCTCACACCTCTATATATGTCAGCCCCCCCTCACCTGTATATATGTCAGCCCCCCACACCTGTATATATGTCAGCCCCCCCACACCTGTATATATGTCAGCCCCACCACACCTGTATATATGTCAGCCCCCCTCACACCTGTATATATGTCAGCCCCCCCCCCCACACTTGTATATATGTCAGCCCCTCCTCACACCTGTATATATGTCAGCCCCCCTCACACCTGTATATATGTCAGCCCCCCTCACACCTGTATATATGTCAGCCCCCCCCTCACTCCTGTATATATGTCAGCCCCCCTCACACCTGTATATATGTCAGTCCCCCAAACCTGTATATATGTCAGCCCCCCTCACACCTCTATATATGTCAGCCCCCCCTCACACCTGTATATATGTCAGCCCCCCCCCTCACCTGTATATATGTCAGCCCCCCACACCTGTATATATGTCAGCCCCCCTCACACCTGTATATATGTCAGCCCCCTCCCCTCACACCTGTATATATGTCAGCCCCCCCTCACACCTGTATATATGTCAGCCCCCCCTCACACCTGTATATATGTCAACCCCCCCTCACACCTGTATACACACAACTGTAAACACACAAAGCTCTGGCCCCTCATTGTACACAAACAGCCCCCCTATTTGTATAGGAGTTCCTCCTACCTACTCCCAGCTCTGGTTTCCACAAAGCTGACACATTGCTGAGACACAGAGGAGCTGCAGCCAATCACAGTACATGCATCACACACGAGGGGTGCACATGCAGATAGTAGCCAGAGGTGGCAGTAATGAGCTTGACGTCTGAGCACAATGACTCAGAGCAGCAGAAGTTGCCAAGTTTGTTTCTGCAGTGCAGAACATGGCTCCCCTCCCCCACTCCTGCCTTCTCCTGGCCTGGATGGGCCCCTTACATTTGTATCGGCTGCCCCCCCGCCCTGATGGGAGCCCCGATAGGGCCTATGGTCTGATTTTTACTATTTGTATAATTTGTTATTTGTTTTATATAAAAAAGTATAAAAACGGTATGAGCGACCTGCTATGGGGGCACTCAGCAGAGGGGAAGAGCCGGGAGCGCCGGCGGGGGATCTGGGAAGAGGAGGATTGGGGCTGCTCTGTGCAAAACCATTGTCTAACAAATATAACATGTTTGCATGTTTGTTAAAAAAAATACCTTTCCAAACACTTTAACCACTTTACGACCGCGTGGCAGGCAGCCGCTCCTGCTCAAACCGCCGTAGGTATACATCGGTCACGTGCAGGGAGCTAGGGGGTGGGCGCGCGCCGCTGGCCTGACAACCGCGATCGCCGCCTGACAACCGCGATCGCTCCCCGCTAAGAGAGAAGAACGGTCAGCTGTTGTAAACACAGCTGACTGTTCTCCCTGGAATGATCACAGAGCGCCTGTGATCCTTCTATATAGGATCACAGGTCTCTATGATCATTTCACAAGCCATGCCCCCCCACAGTTAGAATCACTCCCCTAGGCTTACATTTAACCCCTTGATCACCCACAGTGTTAACCCCTTCCCTGCCAGTGTCATTATTACAGTAACAGTGCATATTTTTAGTACTGATTACTGTAGTAATGTCACTGGTCCCCCCCAAAAGTGTCAGTTAGGAGTCCGATCTGTCCGCCCCAGTCCCGCAAAATATCGCAGATTGCCGCCATTACTAGTAAAAAATAGAAATGACATAAATCTTTCCTGCAATTAGTAGACACGATAACTTTTGCGCAATCCAATCAAAATATGCTTATTGCGATTTTTCTTACCAAAAATATGTAGCAGAAAACAAATTGGCTTAAAATGTTAAAATATTTTGATTTTAATTTTTTTTGGGAATGTTATATAGCAGAATGTGAAAAATATTTTTTTTTTCAGAATTGTGGCTATTTTTTGTTTATAGCACAAAAAAATAAAAATCGCAGAGGTGATCAAATACCACCAAAAGAAAGCTCTATTTGTGGGGAAAAAAAGGACATCAATTTTAATTGGGTACAGCTTCGAAAGACCGTGCAATTGTCCGTTAAAATAACGCAGTGCCGAATCTGAAAATATGGCCTGGTCATTAAGGGGGCAAATCCTTCCGGTCCAGAAGTGGTTAAAGCGGAGTTCCGGGCACAAAATCGACCTAATCGATTTTGTGCCCATCCGCTTGCTTTGCTTCACCTGAAAAGGAATTGGATAGTTAGGATTATTTTTTTTTTTTTACTTACCTTAATTGTAGAAAGAAATACTCACCTTTCGTCACTTCCTCCCTCGGCGGCCGCGGCCCGCCCCGTCTCTTCCGGCTTGCAATGATTCCTGGGAGCTGAACGTCATCGCTCCCAGGAATCAATGCGCCTGCACCGACCCCGCTCGTCACTTCCGGTGCGACGCCGCATTCCCTGCTAAACAGCTTCCGGGCATGCCCAGAAGCTGTGGAGGAATGCGGCGCGGCGCCAGAAGTGACAAGAGGGGCCGGTGAAGGCGCATTCTGGGAGAAGAAGACGCGGAAGAGGACGCAGAAGAGGAGCGTGCTGGCTTCAGCTGCCCACAACAGAGATGGCAGCGCTGGAGAAGAAATTTTATAAGTGAGTATTTCTTCTTGCAGGTAAGTGCGAACCGGGACAGATCAGAGGCTAGCCATTGTGGAATGTACTAGTCCTGACTGTTCCGGGGGTATGTTCACTGAAAAAAATGTTCTGTGCCCGGAATTCCGCTTTAACCACTTAAGCCCCGGAGGATTTTCCTGCTAAACGACCAGGGGGTATTTTGCGATTCGGCACTGCGTGACTTTAACGGACAATTGCGCGGTCGTGCGACACTGTACCTAAACGAATTTGACGTCCTTTTTTTCCCACAAACAAAGCTTTCTTTTGGTGGTATTTGGTCACCTGTACGATTTTTTGATCACGCGCTATAAACAAAAAAAGAGCGTAAATTTTGCAAAAATAGCAATATTTTTCACATTTTTTTATATGAAATTTCCCCCCAAAAAAATTTAAAAATCAAAATTTTTTTACATTTTCGGCCAATTTGTTTTATGCTACCTATGTTTGGTAAAAAAAAATCGCAAAAAGCGTATTTTGATTGGTTTGCGCAAAAGTTATCGCGTTTACTAACAAAGGGAAAGATTTTTGTCATTTTTGTTGTTTTTTTTTTTAACGCGTAATGGCGGCGATCTGCGATTTTTTTTGCGGTACTGCGACATTGCGGCGAACAGATCGGACCCTTGACTGAAATTTTTGACACTTTTGGGGTTACCAGTGACATTTCTACAGTAATCAGTGCTATATATATATGCACTGTTACTGTAAAAAAATACTGGTAGTGAAGGGGTTAACTTTATTTGGGAGGGAGGGGCTGTGTGTGTCCCTAGGGGCGTGCTTTCTACTGTGATTGGCTGTGGCTTGAGGTGAAAGGACACTGATCAACGGATCTACATAGTAGATCTGTCTGATCAGTGTTTTAACACCGAGGAGAATGACAGGTGGCTTGTTTACACAAGCTGCCTGACTTTCTCCCTCTCCCCCGACGATCGCCGAGTGAGCGGCGGACATCGGGTCCACCGGTCACACGCGCGGGGGGGTCCGTGACCGCGCGGGAGCGGGAGCGCGCCTCCGGCGGCGCGCGCTCGCTCCCCAGACCCTCCCAGGCTAGTGACGTTAATTAACGTCACTCTGCCTGGCAGGGGCTGACCGCCGCAGTAAATTTACTTGCAGGGGTCTGCAAGCGGTTAATAGATCCAACAGAGCATGTCTTCTCGTGTGGGCCTTCACCATCTGACCCATGAAATTGTATGGATAATATACAGCTAATATAGAGCCAATTAAAATCCCCCATAAAAAGCTTTCAACTGTTTACCAGCCATTTCAATCTGTGAATTAAGCTGAATCCCTTCCTGATCTTTTCTGTTCAGGGGCCTATAGCATTCTCCTAAATTAGTTTAGCATTTATTGCACTCATCTGAAGCTCCAGCCATTTTGACTCTGCACCATCCCAACTCTCTTTGGTAATTTCCTTTCTCATACCGACTTTCGAATCCCCCTGACATACAGGCAAACCCCACCACCTCTTCTATAAATACAGTCTTTTTGAGTATACCTCACAAGATAATAGCCCAATCGTGTGAGTTGTCCAACCATGCTTTCAATGCTCCCACCAAATCCTAATGCTCCTCCAGTCCATTGCTCTCGCTCTTTTATTTTGTTTGCCATGCTTTTTGCATTTTTGATCATACATTTTAAAGGGGCTCTAAAGTCACAGGATACGCTTTCATTTTATAACATCAGAATTGTAATAACAATACAAAAAGTACTTTTTTTTTTTTTTTTTTTTTTAATCTAATACAAGCTTACTTGAAAACCCTCCTTTCCTGGTGTGAGTGCCTGTCTACTGGCCATCTCTTTCCACAACTTCCTGGATTCCCTGCATGCTTTGCTCATTCCCTTGGTTTTCATTCAATTTCTAAGGACTACATATCCCATGGTACCTTGCTGCCTGCAAGTATTTATTCCTGTACTAACTCGCCTCCTGAAACTCCTCCTCTCATCACCCCTGTAATTCAGAAGGTGGGCTCTGTGAAATGTGGGATACAGCTACTGTGTCTACTAGCAGGGCATAGTGATTCTATGTCTCAGAATCCAATTTTTTTTTACAAATACCCTTTTTTTTTTTAACCACTTTTGGACTGGAAGGTTTTGCCCCCTTAGTGACCAGGCCTTTTTTTGGTGATTCGGCACTACGTTATTTAACGGACAATTGCGTGGTCGTGCGACGCTGTACCCAAATAACATTGATGTCTTTCTTTCCCCACAAACAGAGCTTTCTTTTGGTGGTATTTGATCACCTGTGTGATTTTTATTTCATTGCGCTATAAACAAAAAAGTGCAACAATTCTGAAAAAAAAACCCAATATTTTTCACTTTCTGCTATATAACATTCCCCAAAAAAAAAAATCGTAATTTTTTAACATTTTCAGCTACAAATTTTTGATTGGTTTGCACAAAAGTTATCGCGTCTACTAACTATGGGAAAGATTTGTCATTTTTATGGTTTTTTTTTTCTACTGCGACATTGCGGCGGACAGATCCGACCCCTAACTGACATTTTTGACACTTTTGGGGGGACCAGTGACATTACTACAGTAACCAGTGCAAAAAATATGCAGTGTTACTGTAATAATGACACTGGCAGGGAAGGGGTTAGCACTGTGAGTGATCAAGGGGTTAAATGTGAGCCCAGGGGAGTGATTCTAACTGTATGGGGGTTGGGCTTGTGAAATGATCACAGAGACCTGTTATCCTACATAGAAGGATCACAGGAGCTCTGTGATCCTTCCAGAGAGAAGAACGATAGCTGACCGTTCTTCTCTCTCAGCAGGGAGCGATCGCAGGTGCCAGGCGGCAATCGGAGCATCTTGCCCCGTGCATCGGAGTCCCCGCTGCCGAGTGGGGGCGGAAGCGAGCTGCCGGAGGCGCGCGCACGCCCTCTAGCTGCAGGCGTGCGACTGACCTAACCCTAAGTCGGTTCGCGCATGAGGGGCTGCCTGCTGCAGTATAACTGCGGTGGGCGGTCCGGAAGCAGTTAATCTTCCGCTTCAGCAGTGGCGAGGTACTTCATATCTGCTCACCCATTGGCCCCTGGGATGAGTGTCATCAAACCCAGAGGTCTATGGGCATCTGCCGCTTGTAGCATTGCCAAACTTTGTATGATATGCACATGCGCGAGATAGGGAGGTGCGTGCTGGGTAGCCAGCAGCACCGCATCCCAGAAGGAGATACCAGTGCGCTTCAGATGCCCACACTGAAGATAGGAGCGCACTTGGTGGGGACAGCAAGGTAAGTAAAAAAAAATGTACAAAACCTACATTGACTACTAATCCTGTTGGATATAGGATTAGGTGGAAACAACACTGACTGTTTTTTAAAAAAAAGAAAAAAAAACTCTGCTTTTAATTTTCATGTACAACTTTCTTTTAGATTTACCAAAAAACATATAATGAGGTCAAAACGAAACAACTTTCAATTGTATCCAATTAGGCAGGCCCTTGCAGGGCCGGCCTTAGGTGTTCAGGCGCCCTGTGCGAGCTAATCCTGTGGTGCCCCCCTTACATCAGAGACCCCCCCACACAGAGCTCCCCTCACATCAGAGCCCCCCCACACAGAGCCCCCCTCACATCAGAGACCCCCCACACAGAGCCCCCCTCACATCAGAGACCCCCCACACAGAGCCCCGCTCACATCAGAGACCCCCACACACAGAGCCCCCCTCACATCAGAGACCCCCACACACAGAGCCCCCCTCACATCAGAGACCCCCCACAGAGACCCCTTACATCAGAGCCCCCCCTAACATCAGAGAGGCCCCTTACATCAGAGACCCCCCACAGAGACCCCTTACATCAGAGCCCCCCCACAGAGACCCCTTTCATCAGAGACCCCCCCACACAGAGCCCCCCTCACATCAGAGACCCCCACACAAAGCCCCCTTACATTAGAGACCCCCATACAGAGCCCCCCTCACATCAGAGACCCCCCCACACAGAGCTCCCCTCACATCAGAGCCCCCCCACACAGAGCCCCCCTCACATCAGAGACCCCCCACACAGAGCCCCCTCACATCAGAGACCCCCCCACACAGAGCCCCCCTCACATCAGAGACCCCCACACACAGAGCCCCCCTCACATCAGAGACCCCCACACACAGAGCCCCCCTCACATCAGAGCCCCCCCCCACAGAGACCCCTTACATCAGAGCCCCCCCTAACATCAGAGAGGCCCCTTACATCAGAGACCCCCCACAGAGACCCCTTACATCAGAGCCCCCCCACAGAGACCCCTTTCATCAGAGACCCCCCCACGCAGAGCCCCCCTCACATCAGAGACCCCCACACAAAGCCCCCTTACATTAGAGACCCCCATACAGAGCCCCCCTCACATCAGAGACCCCCCCACACAGAGCTCCCCTCACATCAGAGCCCCCCCACACAGAGCCCCCTCACATCAGAGACCCCCCACACAGAGCCCCCCTCACATCAGAGACCCCCCCACACAGAGCCCCCCTCACATCAGAGACCCCCACACACAGAGCCCCCCTCACATCAGAGACCCCCACAGAGACCCCTTACATCAGAGCCCCCCCTAACATCAGAGAGGCCCCTTACATCAGAGCCCCCCCACAGAGACCCCTTTCATCAGAGACCCCCCCACACAGAGCCCCCCTCACATCAGAGACCCCCACACAGAGCCCCCCTCACATCAGAGACCCCTTACATCAGAACCCCCTCTCACATCAGAGAGGCCCCTTACATCAGAGACCCCCCACAGAGACCCCTTACATCAGAGACCCCCCACAGAGACCCCTTACATCAGAGCACCGCCACACAGAGCCCCCTTACATCAGAGACCCCCCACAGAGACCCCTTTCATGAGAGACCCCCCCACACAAAGCCCCCCTCACATCAAAAACCCCCACACAGAGCCCCCCTCACGTCAGAGACCCCCCACAGAGAGCCCCCCTCACATCAGAGACCCCCCACACAAAGACCCCCTTACATTAGAGATCCCCATACAGAGCCCCCCTTACATCAGAGACCCCCCCACAGAGACCCCTTACATCACAGCCCCCCCACACAGAGCCCCCTTACATCATAGACCCCCCACAGAGACCCCTTACATCAGAGACCCCTTACATCAGAGACCCCCCCACACAGAGCCCCCCTTACATCAGAGCCCCCCACACAGAGCCCCCCTTAAATCAGAGAGCCCCCCTCACATCACAGACCACCACACAAAGCCCCCCTCACATCTGAGACCCCCCTTACATTATGGCAGGAGAGAGACCTCACTTACCTCATGCTGACTGCAGCTTCTTTCCCGCCCACACATCCCCAGGGTGGGGGAGGAGAAGGGGCGGGAGGAGGAGGAGCTGATAATCTCTCTCCTCTGGCGTCCCTGCACAGGAGGAGGAGGGATCAGTCAGCGGCGGCATCTCTGTGGCTGAGCTGTGTGTGATACACAGCTTAGACTGCAGCAGTAGTAGACCAGGGTACAGCCGCACAGCTCGAGGTAAGCGGCGGCCACAGCCTGTGTTAACCCTGTCCAGGCCACGGTCGTCGCTTACCTCTCGCTGTGCGGCCTGATCCTCTGCGAGCTGTGATGGCCGCACGGCGCCCCTGTTGCCCATGGCGCCCTGTGCGGCCGCACAGCTCGCACACACCCCAAAGGCCGGCCCTGGGCCTTTGTACTATATATTTTAGGGTAAATCTAAGGAAAATTGTACAAGAGAATTGAACATGTATGGCCAGCCTAACTCCACTTTTGTTGAGAGAAAAACATTCCCCTCTGTGTATCAACCTTTGTTGCAGATTCCTTCCTTTTGTTATTCTGAAGAAAACACTGTCTGTGCCTCCGTGCTGAGTGAGTCTAATAGGAATGGTTTCATAATTATCTATCAGCTGTCGAGCTGCAGAGCTCTAATGAGGAAAGCTGCCAGGCCTGCATCCCTTTAGACGTGTTCCTATTGTAAGTATCTCACCAAAAATGACATTTTTGTTGCAGGGGATGCCAGAAATCTGACTTGTATCTTAGGCAGACTTCTGGGAAAATTGGTGAGCCAATCACACAAGCAGGAAATTACATTTCTGTGGGGCGTTCTGTACACATTTTGTGTACAGAACAACTTCAGGTAACCATATTGCATTGCGTTTTCAGAAAATTACAACAGCTGCAGATTAAAAAGAAAAAGTCATTTTTAATAACATTTAATTACAACATGATTTGTGTCGCAATCGAATACGCTATATTATTTTTTCTTTATTGTTTTTTTTTTCCCACAAAAGTGGAGTTACCCTTTAACCGCTTGCCGACCGCCGCAAGTACATTTACTGTGGCAGTCAGCCCCTCCTGGGCAAAGCTACGTAATACTACGTTGCTTGCCCAGGAGCCTGTAGGGGCGAACGCGCGCCGTCGGGGGCGCACTCCTGCCCCCGCTCCCTTACTGAGGTCCCTGCGCGAGTGACCGGTGGCTCTGATGTCCGCCGGTCACTCGCGATCTCCGGCTGGAGAGGGAGAAAGGCAGGCGGCTGATGTAAACAAAGAGCCGCCTGTCATTCTCCCTGATGTAACTGCAGAGACTATAGGATCCTGCTATGTAGGATCGTATGTCTCTGTGGTTACATCAAAAGCCACGCCCCTTGACAGTTAGAGGGACCCCCCTAGGGACACACTTAACCCCTGGATCTCTAATAAAGTTAACCCCTTCCCTGCCAGTGTCATTTTTATAGTAACAGTGCATATGTATAGCACTGATTACTGTAGTAATGTCACTGGTACCCCCAAAAGTGTCAAAAATGTCAGTCAGAGGTCTGATCTGTCCGCCGCAATGTCGCAGTCCCGCAAAAAAAAAAATCGCAGATCGCCGCCATTACTAGTTAAAAAAAAAAACAATAAAAATGACATAAATCTTTCCCTTAGTTAGTAAACGCAATAACTTTTGCGCAAACCAATCAAAATACGCTTATTGCGATTTTGTTTACCAAAAATATGTAGCAGAAAACAAATTGGCCTAAAATGTTAAAAAAATTTTGATTTTTTTTTAATAATTTCATATAAAAAAATTTGAAAAATATTGTTATTTTTTCATAATTTACGCTTTTTTTTGTTTATAGCGCAAAAAATAAAAATCGCACAGGTGATCAAATACCACCAAAAAAAAGGACATCAATTTCATTTGGGTACAGCGTCACACGACCACGCAAATGTCTGTTAAAGTCACGCAGTGCCGAATCGCAAAATAGGCCCTAGTCTTTGAGCAGGAAAATCCTCCGGGGCTTAAGTGGTTAAGATCGTTCAGAATAATATTAGTAGGCTAGAAATAATTGAAACAGAATGTGGAATTAAATATGGGGTTGATTTATTAAATCTGGAGAGTACATCATTTGGTGCAACTGTGCATGGTAGCCAATCAGCTTCTAACTTCAGCTTGTTCAGTTCAAGTATAATTATTAATTAAAGGCAAATTTTTTTTTTAAAGTTTTGGATAGAGTAGAGAGGGATTAGAACGATTTTTTTTACTTTTGTCTTTTTTATTGCTGTATGTGCCCCTATTAAGGAGATCCCCCCCCCCCCCCCCCCTCTATTTGTCCTGTTTAGGATTAGAGATCGGCTCAGGCATTTTCGGGATCCTAGTCCCAACCCACCCGCCCGATCCTGCCAGGAAGCCGAAACTGAACACCGCTAATCACAGGCAGTAGGACATTTCCCAATCTGTGCAGCTTCAGACCGGGAAATGTCTCACTGCCTGTGATCAGGCAGGGGGGGTGAAAGTAAAAGAAAATCCGAGGAGGGGCATGGCTTCCGGCGGGGAAGATGGACGTGTTCTAACTCTGCTCCGCGAGGCCACCCTGGACACGCACATCTCCTAGGGCTACAGAGACCGGCAGTGACCCGCAGACTTCACCGGCAACTACCGCTCCATACCACCGACATGACTTGACGCAAAAAGGGAACCAAACAGCTTAATAAGCTGTCCGGATTCCTGATCTCCCAGAGCGCGGGGCTCCAACAACATGGCGGCGGCCCGGGATCTCAGGAGCGGGACCAGCACATCCCCAAACTCCATCCGCATCCATCTGCCATTCCTGTGTACAGGCAGATTGCAAACCCGGATAGCGGTCAATCCTCCGGCTCCCCCTCACCTCCTTCACCTTCATCCAGGTGCCCGTGAAAAATAAACAGCGGAGGGACTCACCCCAGCGGCCTCTTCAGGGCACAGGTATGGAGACCTCTATCCCTCACCAGGCAGCTAGCTTCCAGGCCCAAAACCAGCCGGATCCTTTTGCCTCTTTCCCCTCAGGCAGCAATCCCATCTCTGAAGGGGTGATGAAAGATATGCTCTTCACTCTGCGCATGACAATGCAGGCAGACATGCAGGCTTGCATGCAGTAGCTCAAGTCTGAAATTGTTTCCCTGGGGTCTAGAGCGGACACTGTGGAACGTACTGCAGGATCACAGGCCTCATGCAATAACGCAGTCATTGACACTGTTAACACTCATAACGATGACATTCAGTGGCTTAAAAATAAGGTGGCAAACCTGGAGGATCACTACAGGAGGAATAATATTAAAATAAGGGGCATACCTGAAACAGTGCAACCCTCCCACCTACAGGACTATGCTACTGCCTTGCTTCAAACCCTGGTGCCTACCATTCCCGCCACAGATCTGATCATCGATAGGATTCATAGACTGTCAAAACCATCCTTCCTGTCCAGTGAAATCCCCAGAGACGTATTGCTGCGTGTGCATTCCTACCGAGCGAAAGAGCAAATCATGCTAGCATCCCATCAGTCTAACAACCTCCCTGAGGGATATGGCAATCTTTAGTTGCTCCCAGACTTATCCAGGCACACATTGCAGGCCAGACGGAATCTTGCAATGATCACGAAAGCTTTGCGGAACCACAACGTGCCTCATAAGTGGAAGTACCCTGCCCTCCTTTGTGTGACTCATGGTGGATCCTCGGTACAAATCCGCACCCTGGAAGAAAGCATTCAAGCCTTACAAAGGTGGAATATATTACCCCCTCAGCAACCTGCAGCTTCACCTACCTTACAACTGCGTCCCCTGGAGGAGGACTGGCATATTGTCTCCTGCAAGAGGCCCTGTAAGCCGGCATCCAACCAAGTGAGCCCTAATACATAGCACGTTATTGATCCAACAAGTGTCCATGGCCATAGAAAGAGTCGCTTTCCTTTGGCCCTCCTTTTGTTTTTAGTCGGTTTGCCCCGACCGCGGATCGCAGAGACTGTCCTTTTCTTACCTTTCTCTTTTCTGTTTTGTTTTGGTTGGCATTGGCATTATGTGCAACAATCGCACGTATTGGATCACCGTACCATAATCTGTGACAGTCCTGATCTTCTGATGACTTTTTCAGCCTGGTTCACTGGGGAATTGAGTGATATGCATCTCGCTCTCCTTATCATGCCTGATGACCATTAAATTTTTGTCGATAAATGCAAATGGGCTCAATCACCCTGCAAAGCGCCGAGCACTGTGGAAGGAGGCATTGGATAGCAGAGCCGACATACTTGCTGTTCAGGAGACTCATTTTCAGGTGGACTCTCACCCGTCCTGTACCCACAAAGATTTCTCTCAAATCCTCTTGGCATCGGACATGGCGAAACAACGGGGAGTTCTACTGGCGTTCAAGAATTCACTAGCAATCAAGCTCCTCACCTCGGTCTTGGATCCACAGGGCAGGTTTATTATTGCCGTCTGTGAACTGAATGACTTACCGGTGACAATCGTCAACCTTTATGCTCCGAACTCTCATCAACTTCGCTTTCTCCGCAGACTGCTTAAGCAAGTATCTAAGGTTCAAAAAGGTCATTTGCTTTTGTGTGGGGATTTTAACCTTGTTGCTGATCCCGGGTTGGATGCGTTAGCGTCCCCCCAGGGTCAGCCACAGGTGTTGGGGGGTCTACTGCATTCTGAAAAGCTTTATGATGTATGGCGATGTCAACATGCCAATGAGAGGGATTATTCTTTTTTTTATCTAGACATAACTCTTATTCTAGACTGGACATGTTCATTTTGGATAGGTATCTGTTGAGTAGATCAAGACTTTTACCTGGTCAGATCATGTGGGTGTGGAATTGATCATCGAGGAGACTGCAAAGGTGGCTCCTCCGGGAGTGTAGAGGTGTGACACCCGTATGTTGCAGGAGCCGGGATGCCTTTCCCGTATCTCCGACAGCCTACGGGAATTCTTTCTCACCAACGCTCCGTCTGTCTCCGATCCTTGGGTGCTGTGGGGTGCGCACAAGGCCTTCATTCGAGGAGTGTGCATCCAGCAGCAGGCGAGGCTTCGGAGGCAGAGGAATAAAAAATTGTCCTCATTGTTGGAAAATATCCAAACCCTAGAAAGGGGTAACAAACAGAATCCCACTACAGCTGTCTCCGCTAAACTTGTGCAGCTTTTAGATTTTGTGTCCTAACTTTTGACACTTTTTGATCCATATTCTCGCAGTCATCGGGTCCACCCTTGCTGGGATGGTTGAGTCCTCTTGTCCCTGGGAGCTGTGATGCACACCGGGACTCCTCCCTTTCTCCCCAGCCCACTTGGGCGCGGTCGATCGGGTGGCTGTCCCGCTGTGCATCAGCGCCACGCTTCGCGCCATACCTGTGACGTCACATCTCTGGCGCCGCGATATTGGCTGCGTATTTTCCATCTGGCGTGTTTTTAGGCACCCTTCCGGAGGTTGACTGCCTGTTGTTGGCGTCCACACTCCGTGGAGGTATGCCTCTTCCCTCACATGCTCGTGTGGCGTTGGGGATGCTGAGGGGGCTGATGGCTGACACCTCTGGCGCATCTTTCTCCTGGATCACTTTCACTTCAACTTTTGTTTCACCGTTCCATGGATCTGGCACACCTCATGACGCTTGTTCAACTATTACTTATGTCGGAGGTGATTTCTCTACTCCGTATTAATCACCAATTTGAAAAAGCATTAGCGATTAATTCCCTGACCCTACCAAGATTCAGAAAATATTGGGACTTTTGGTCTTCTACTTGATCTGCTGTCTTATATACCACTGATGTTACTGTTGTTGTTTTCTAATTCACTTTCGGTTGGTGTACTGATCTACATCATTGTTAAACCTTTGTTGCACTGCCAATGCAAGTTTATTTCTTTGCCTACTATTGTTTCTTTGTCTTTTGAAAATTAATAAAAATTATTTACAAAACAAAAAAATAAAGTAAAAGAAAATCCCAAATTTTGGGTTATCCCAGAAAAGTAATTAATGGGAAATCTTCCAATAGGGACACCAGTTCTGCTGACCCAGGGGGTCCCCAAGGAATTCCCTTAATTTGCAGGGATTTTCTCCCACTTCCTGTTTGGCTATGGGACAGGAAGTGAAGGGAAATCTCCGCAAAGGGGCACAGATGACGAAAAAAAAAATTTGACAGGGGTTAGAACCTTTCCTTGCTCTATCCAAAATAAAAAAATAAGTTTCGCCTTTAGAAAAGTTCCACTTAACCACTTCCCGCAATCCGACGAACCTGTAGGTTGGCTTGAAGAAGTGCTTGTACCGGGGTGATGTCTGCAGCTGCAGGCATCACCCCGGTACCATTTTTTTAGAGCGGGCAGTCGGCTTTCTGGTGATAATAACTGATGTGGCTCAGCAGCTGCTCGGCCGTTATCACAGCAACGGGAGGGGACATCTCTCCCCCCCTCCCTCCCAGTGCCTTCCGCCCCTCTGCCCAGGTCTCCCGTCCCACCGGGAGACCCCAGCAACCAGCGGGCACATCCGCCAGCTGGTTAGAGTCCCGAACAAAGCCGGATTCGGCTTTGAACGGGTCTCCGATCATATAACCTGGAAGTGAAGTCACAACCCCACTTCTGATTTACTCGGCTGCCAATGGCACCAATTAAAAAAAAAAGTGACAGTATTAAAAAAGCAAAGGAACAGTGATAAAGGAAGTGATAAAAAAAAATAGGAAAAAAATATATAAAATATAATGCCCCCCCTGTCCCCGTGAGCTCACGCACCAAAGAAAACGCATACGTATGTCACGCCCGCAAATGTAAACAAATCACACCTGTGAGGTATTGCCGTGATTGTTAGAGCGAGAGCAAAAATTCTTGCAAATTACCTCCTCTGTAACTCTAAACTGGTAATCGTTAAAATTTTTTAAAGCGTCGCCTATGGAGATTTTTAAGTACCGTCGTTTGTCGCCATTCCACGTGCGTGCGCAATTTTAAACATGTTTAACATGTGACATGTTAGGTATCTATTTACTCGGCCTGACATCATCTTTCACAATATACAAAAAATTGGGCTAACTTTACTGTTCAGTTTTTTCTTTTAATTCAGTGAAGTGTATTTTTTCCAAAAAAAAATTGCATTTCAACAAGTGTCAGAAATAGGCTTTTTTCCTTAAGTGGTTAAGCTTTGGCAATAAAACCTGGAAGCTGATTGGTTACTAAGCAAAGCTGCACCAAATATTGCACACCCCAGTTTTAGTAAATCAACACCTATATACAGGGCTTTTTTTTCTCAGAGAATAGGTGCAGGAACTCCCCCCTTCTGAGTGACCCCTTGACTCCACCCACTACCCACCTTTGAGCACTGTCCCTTGGTTCCATCCCCTACCCACCTCCCACGCACAACAAAATACCTCACCCAGCAACAAAAGATCCACCCCAGCAACATTAGACCCCCCTCCAGTAGCAACAATGGCTTCCCCAGTAACCAGTATCAATAGATCAGCCAACAATAGACCCCTACCTCAACAGGAGATCCCTATCATTAACATAAGACCCCCCAGCAACAAAATATCCCCCAGCAGCAACAATGGACCCTCACACAATAACAGATCCCTACCAGTGACAATAGATCCCCAAGCAGCCAGCATCAAGAGACCCTCCAACACACCCCACACCCCTTGCTATTACAGACATCCATTCAGTGCTGGAGGGTGCCGGAACTGCGTTCCCCCGCTTTCCTGCTGAAAAAAAAGCCCGGTCTATATAATTTTACAGTTTGACCATAGAGACATTTTAAAGTAGAGCTTGTAGATGAATGTCAGCAAAAAAACAGTAAAAAAGCTCCTACAGCAGAATTTGCACTATGAGCCATCAACCACAAAATGACAGTGGCTATATACAGTGTGAAACATGTCAATGTTTTGTGTGCAAAAAGGCAAGTCATGTAAATGTATACAGCAGAATCTGGAAAACTAGAATCAATCAGCAAAAGAGACAAGTTAAACAACATAAGGTCAGAAGTGTTAAAATTATTGTATACGATCAACTTAGTAAAACAACCCATTCAGTTTTAAATAGATATTAAGATATATTAACCTTGCCGACCGCCTACAGTATATTTTCCTGGGCAAACCGATGTAGTGAGCCAGTTACCAGCAGCTACTGCGGGTGTAGTGCTACACTCATATATTGTTATATTATTAGTATGTTATAGTTCTGCCATTGTATGGTAATGTATTATGTTTGATGCCTGCATAATTTAATAATATTCTATTTTGTACACTGTACTACAGTGTACAACATGCATGGTTCCGAAATTCTTTCCTGTATCTGTGTTCCTGTTGTGTCCAAAAAGTGGGGTTCCGCCATGTGCCCAGCAACATCTTGACGGGTAATAGTTATATCTACAGCAGGTTTTCCACAGTAAGCACCCTGGCCATCATCTGGCAGTTGAACTCAGAGGCCCCCTGTGCACCTGCAATTGCTGCATAACTGATATCTCCACCACTGGAGATAAAATCACTCCAAAGTTGGGAGAAATCTCATCTTGGTTGTCAATTGCAAAGGGTGGGTTCTAGGGGGCGGAAGTACTTGTTCTCACTCCGGAAGTGACGTCAGACACCTCCGGAGTGGAGGGGGTATATAAATGCCAGCACACACATGGTCAGTCAGATTGTGACTGGTCCATGGATGGGAGGATTGCTACAGGTATCACCTATATTGTTTTACCAATAGAATCTGACTCAATGGAGTTATTAAAAAAGCCTTCCTAAAATGCTATGCCTATTTATATTTCTGCAGGTCAATAACAACTTCTGTTGTTATTTGATTGGATACCTCAAAAATCTTTATCTTTCCTTACATTTCACATAAGGTAAATATCTGCAATATTAAAATGTGATATCTTAAAGAAATAGTTATAATATGGAACTTAACTGAGAATGAGAGGAAATTGTTTTCCCTTTTCTTTCAGTTTTATTAAACCTATATGAAAGCTTCAAAGTAAAGAACATATATATAAAGGCAATTGAGCCCCCCTGTATTCTTCCAATCAGGTTGGAGGCTATATTTTCATCATAAACAGGTAAAGATTGGGGAGATAATAATGGGTTTATTCAATCTATATTAGGCATAGATATATATAAAATATATTGCTTACAACCTTTAAATTCTAATGTTTATTTAGATTTATTATGTCAAATTTAAAAAACAATTGGTTTGGCTCCTCCCCCCCTCTGTGACCCATCGGATGCATAATGGGGGACCATATCCTTGGGTTCCATGATCAAGAGGCTCTTCCATGTTGGCTCATTCCAAATCAGGCACAAATTTAGTCTCCTATAGAGGTATGTTACATGATGTAGTTCTTATCGATTAATGTCGAATATAAATTGTAAAATGTATGTATAAATATGAAATTTATGTGTTATCTCTTTATCATATACAGAAAAATAACTTATTAAAGATGCTCGTCAGTCTCCTGAAGAAGCTATCGATAGATGGCGAAACATGTTGAGCAGGCACTAAATAGTTATTTATTTTCTCTTTTTATAGGGTTTTTATGAAAAAAACACTGTTTGTTATATGTTTTGAATAAAATTTGTAAAAACTATTTTATCAAAATGATTTTTTTCTCCATCATTTATTGATATGTCCGCACCTTAAAAGTCCCACAACAAAATCCTATATTTATTCTCAATGAAATAGGTGTTCCTCTTGGATGATTTCCCTTCACCTCCGTTTCCAGTGTCAACCATAGTACTGATTTTTCTATTATTTTCTTTCCAATGACCAGGACCACCAATACAAACACAGAGGATTGTTCTCCCTAGAAGTAACATGGCAATAACAAAACTATCCTCCTCTACCTAAAGCTAAACCAAAACGTTACCTGGTGATACACTTCAGCTAATCTGAACTGGTGCAGGAATTGTTAGAGGTGACTCTAGCATCTAGTCTGGATAGACTTCTAGCACGGCCATATGACAGCTTGGGGGTAAAAAGAAGTTGTATAAAAAACACCGTATATGTGACCATATTTTTATAAATGCTTTATTTATGAAAGGATTTCCAAAAACATTTGATTCATTGAAAATAAAAGTGGCGGTATCTGTAAAAGAGCATCATTTTCTCTGCAATTATAACAATTAAGAGCAACACTTTCAATTAGATTTATTATAGGTAGAATAACAATGAAGCTCCTAATATTGATGCTTGTGAGCTTTTCTTTCATAAGCTTGTTAACCTTGCCAAAGAGTATTGTAAACTTCAATGCTTGTTATAATGGGAACAGCAAATGCTGAACTTTCAAAATAACAGAGGAAGTAACAAGCAGGCTAAAGGGAAGAAGGGAGAGGAAATTAATAAACAGGGAAGAGGATAAAAGGTGCAAGTCTACAGTAATGTAAAAAGAATTAAACTTGATAATGATAGGGTTGTCATAAACCAGGGATGCTACAAAATAAGAGATGTATTCTGTTGTGTATGTCAATACACTCTAGTAAAACCCTCTCTATTGGAAGTCCTACACTGTCCCCTAAATTGTGGATGTGAGGTCCTTCATGAGTTGAGATGATGTATCCTGGTGTACCCCTCAGGTTCCCTTTGCAAGTACAGAGCAGGGCCGGATTAAGAGCATCATGGGCTTGGTGCTGAGGATTTTGAAGGGCCTTAAGGGCCGTGCCTTGGCATGCACCCAGAGGTGGAAGGGTGCAGCCATGCATGCCTAATTCAACATGGGATGCTGTCTCTGAAGCCCATAAACACATCCATGCATCGGCAACTGTCCCTCCTTGTCCGGCCTTCGTGCTGTGTGGGGAGGTTCTGAGGGAGCTGCCTGGGGAAGCAAGCATAGAAGCCAGACTTCTGTGTTTACAAGTGACAGAAGAGCGGTAACAGTGAATATGGCCAACCCGGGGCCTATATAAAGGTAGGGGCCTGGAGCTGCAGCTCCAATAGCCCCTACGTTAATCTGGCCCTGGTACAGAGGCTGCCTGCCACAGACACAGTTCCATACACACCAACAGGCAACAGCAAAAAAGTTGAACAGGAAGGGATTTAGGCATTCAGAACGCTCCAAAACCATATAAGAAAATAATGGGAGGACAAACTTCTAGCAAAAATCCTTATAGCAGCAGACAAACATGAATGTCCAATAGTAGGTCTTACTCACAATGTCCTGAGAGCTGACTGCCACCCAGCTTCCATATGACACTCTTCAGTGATCCTTCTCCAGACCAGAACTCGAGGACAGTGCCCTCCACCAAAAAAAAACCTTTTTGTAATCTTCTTCAAGTTGCCAACTGTGAGTTAGTTAGCATTGCTGCCCTAGTCAGGGGGAAGCATTGTTTCTGATCTATATTCCCTTACTTTTTGTGTCAGACCCACATGCCTTGTGTCTTTATAAAAGGCACACAGGTCTGGACCTGGGAGAGTGGCTGGCCAAGCCCTAAATCCAAAACGCTGGTGCTGGAGAAGAAGACGCTGACTCATTGGGACACCAGCATCTGGGATATTGCCAGGGAAGGGCTGGCAGCCTTAGGTCTGGGGGGCAAGTCCAGTCAAGTGGCCCATTGAACCATCGAATCAGCTTACCATCCATGCCCACCTGGTTTTGGACTTGCAGCTGTATACAGTGTCTGACCACTACATTAATCCAGCCCTGAGTGAGGCCTTTTTACCAGTTTTTACCACTTTTCAGAGTGGCCCGGGGGGCAATTGCCCCCCTGCCCCCCTTGCCAGTCCTCCCCTGGATATTGCAACTATAGACTTTTGCCTATAAGGACTCTACCTGTGCAAGTATGCTGGAGCAGCCACAGTTAGGGTTGGTTGGGAGAAGGACTTTTTGCCTGTCATGCTACTATATTCCAACAGTTGTTGTTTCAGTTGTTTCAACCGCCTTGAGCCTGGTCTGAAGTTATTCAAAGGGGTGCATGTTGGGTTCTGGCATATTCCAAAAACCTGGGTCTGTAAAGTACTATGGGGTATGTGTAACATAACTACAAAAGGCTAACTCAGCAAGACAAGGAAGAGGGTACAGTTTCCATGTGTAACCAAGGGAAAGAACAAGCTACAAGCAACATGTTGTTAGGCCTGGTACCTGTTTAGGTGACAGGTCCTCTGATAGCAAGGGGGTTGGTGCTCTGGCTCTCCCTGTAGCAGTCCTTCTCCCATGGTAACCAGGAGCAGACTAGCGTTACAGAGATACTAGGCCTGATCACGAGGTATGAGAAGGAAGGAGTTAATGAGCACGCATGAGGTACACCCTAAATGCTTGGAGGGATCCCATTCTGTTACTGGGAATGAGGTAACAGAGGGTGCTGGACTGGTGGATTTGCCTTAGCATATCCCACCTAATGCAAAACAAACAAGCACAGTGCATACCAATGAAGCACCCTCTAGTGTGCAGGCAAATTTATGTTTTGGCTTATGTTTAACTTGTGAGCCTTGAATCTGGGTCAAAAGTTTAGTGCAGGTTATGGCTGGATGACTCAAACAGGCAGATCTCTGGTGTCTCCCCCTGGTTCTGGGAGTTTCGAGAAACTTCTAGAAACTGGAGAGCTGGCATGGGGGCTGAGCCAGCCCTTAGATGTGGATGAGTCATGCTGGCTGGGGAGTCGGGTGGAAGATGAAGTGCTGAGGAGACGGTCAGTGACCCTAAGGGGAACCTCTGCTGGATGGGGGGGGGGGGAGGCTCTACCTCAGGCTGGAGTTTAGGCTGGCTTAGGAGGATACTGACAGTATTGTAGTTTGAAAGGAATCTTTACCTAAGCGGCAGCGGGAGCATGGAGAACAATGTGAGTACATCAGCTAGGTCAGGGACTTTCAAGGGGGAGCGACTGCCACATGGCCTCTCTGGAAGACAACATTGTGCTTAAATGTTTCATTTACCATGCCCTTGGAGATCTCTGATGCAGTCATGCAGACTGGTGAAAAGGCAGTCGGGCAGACTGGTTTGGAAGCAGCTGGGTTGGCTGGTCAAGAAGCAGACAGGTGGGCTGGCATTTCCTGCAGCAGTAGAGCTGGCATCAGTGTCTATAAGGGAGTGGTTGGAGGTACTCCAGGATGCAGTCTACAACACTTTGTGCTACTTTCTAAAGGAGTGAGGGTTTCTAGTCCTTAAGGGGCTTTTACATCTTTTCAATCAGAGACTGCCTGTGCCAGCAGTCGGGAGTAGGATCAATCTGGAGTTGTACTTAGAGAAGAAGAGGAGACAGATCAGAGTTGTACATAGGGAAGAAGTTGTCCATTTTTTTATTGCTATCAAGTTGGGCCTCCCATAATTCCTATTCCCCGTCCAAGTTAATACCCCTAATAAAACATAAAAACCAAGCTCAAAGACTGTTCCTTGTGTCTGGAGAAAGTGTAGAAAATACTTCTTGCCTGGCTGTGCAGGAGTGGGGAACCCAATCATTTGCAACCCCTGTTGGGGTAGTGCTACAGCAACATGGGACAAACCTCCTGCTCAGCATACAGTGAGGCTCAACTCTAAGTCGAGGAACTTCCTTAACCGCTTGCCGACCGCCGCACGACTATATACTGCGGCGGTCAGCCCCTTATAGGCAGAGTGACGTATCGGTACGTCACTAGCCTGGGAGGGTCTGGGGAGCGAGCGCGCGCCGCCGGCGGCGCGCTCCCGCTCCCGCGCGGTCACGGACCCCCCCGCGCGTGTGACCGGCGGACCCGATGTCCGCCGGCCACTCTGCGATCGGCGGGGGAGAGGGAGAAAGTCAGGCAGCTTGTGTAAACAAGCTGCCTGTCATTCTCCTCGGTGTAAAGACACTGATCACACGGATCTACTATGTAGATCCGTTGATCAGTGTCCTTACAGCTCAAGCCACAGCCAATCACAGTAGAAAGCACGCCCCTAGGGACACACACAGCCCCTCCCTCCCAAATAAAGTTAACCCCTTCACTACCAGTGTATTTTTACAGTAACAGTGCATATGTATAGCACTGATTACTGTAGAAATGTCACTGGTAACCCCAAAAGTGTCAAAAATGTCAGTCAAGGGTCCGATCTGTCCGCCCCAATGTCGCAGTATCGCAAAAAAAATCGCAGATCGCCCTCCATTACGCGTTAAAAAAAAAACAACAAAAATGACAAAAATCTTTCCCTTTGTTAGTAAACGCGATAACTTTTGCGCAAACCAATCAAAATACGCTTTTTGCGATTTTTTTTACCAAACATAGGTAGCATAAAACAAATTGGCCGAAAATGTTAAAAAATTTTGATTTTTACATTTTTTTGGGGGGGAATTTCATATAAAAAAATGTGAAAAATATTGCTATTTTTGCAAAATTGACGCTCTTTTTTTGTTTATAGCGCATGATCAAAAAATCGCACAGGTGATCAAATACCACCAAAAGAAAGCTCTGTTTGTGGGAAAAAAAGGACGCCAAATTCGTTTAGGTACAGAGTCGCACGACCGCGCAATTGTCCGTTAAAATCACGCAGTGCCGAATCGCAAAATACCCCCTGGTCGTTTAGCAGCCAAATCCTCCGGGGCTTAAGTGGTTAAAGTTCGTCTTTTCACATGACTGTAGTCCCCGCCTGGTCCTGGGCATTGATGAGCGCACTCCGCACAAAGTATACCCCCATGTGCACCAACACATGTCATGTATAGTTGGCCAGTAGAAAGTGGACGATATACGAATCCCTGAATGCTTGGAGTGCCAGTGTTGTGGGTCAGGACCTGCTGCAATAGCCCGGCGGGTTGGCATCATCTTGGAAGAGGCCAACAGCCCAGGGTTAGAAGTCTAGGGTGTGAAGTAGTGCTGCAGTGCCAAGTGTATAGTGTCCTTGTGGTGAGCAGGTGCCTGCAGGTGTTTCGTGCAGGGTAATTTTAGTTTACCAGCCTTTAAAAGCCATCCCATGGGACACAGTGCTCACAGTTTAGGCGTCCCCACATTTTATTGCTAATCACACCTCCCATTACCATTATTTTAACTAATGGCCACCCTATTCCCCATTAAAAGGTTTTCCTTTAGCTTATGTTTCAGTAAATTTGGATTTACATTGCTTCCTGTCCTGGTGACAATGGTCACCAGGACAAATAGTGTGTAATTTCCACAGCAGAGAGACATATACAGCTATAAAAAAATCTGAGAGGTGTTCCAACTCTTCCTTACTCTCTCCAAACCTAAAAAAACGTTTTGACTTTGGATGTACTCAACTCTCATGTACCCAGAAGTTTACCTTTTTGAATTCACTCAGAGGGAGATACTGCTGCCCGAAACTGCTGCTTCTTTACAAACTTCTGTAACTCCCCTTACGCCCTACTTGTTGTAACCTACCGAGTGACATTACCCTTTTACCCATTGATGTGTGTTTTGGGACACTAGCTTGGGAAATCTCATTGACTAGGTTTGTGACAAGAAAATTGTTTTGTCTGGAAAAGTCAATGTTACTGTGATAAAGTCACCAGTCCTCTGGAGATCCAATTATTGAGTCTGAGAACCAGAAAAAGACTTGATAATAATAAACAGATATATTTTATCACATGTGTGCTTTCTTGGATGTCTGACAAGCAAAACACAACTATGGGGATTATTCGAGTTGATAGACGACTAGCTTTCATCAAATCCTAAATTGACCCAACTGTAATTGTCACATAAACATTTATCTGTAATAAAAGGCAGTAAAACACAAATTATACAACAGTTTAGTAGCATATGTAAAGTCTTTAAGAACCTAACACTAAGGAATATTTTTGAAACAAATAATTGTAGGAATAAGAGGATTGTTCCAGAGCACCAATGGCTTCTAGGTCATTGTCAAGTCTCAGTATTAAAGCACCCAGGGTGCCTGGCTGTCCCAATATCAGAACTTTCTGAAGGACTGCAAAAGAACAGGCATGCAGATCAGGAAAGTCAAAGTGATGTTAAAACTCATACATCTTCAGTGGCTGAGAAAGTACAGAAGCCATTGGATTGAAATGATAACCAGAGAAATAGCATTTTCAGAAGAAGGGGTCCGTAGGGGCATCCTCCATATTTCTTCAGTTCCGGTTTTTGTTTAGTCACGTTTAGCCTAAAATGAAGACCAAGACCACTGGGTGTATCAATAAGTTTATGCAAATATGACTGGTTTAATTTCCTTTGTACATAGATGATCCCCTATTCAACAGCCCTGCCTGGCCACATTCACAGCACAGAAAAGGAGAAGCCAGCATGTCACACATTTTAGACCATAAAACTGGGCGCTTCATCTGGGTGGCTGCTGGTCAGCACCTCCCATCAATCTTGTAGAAGTCAGGAGTATTTAAGTAGGATGGAGGAACTTAGACTTCATGTACACTAGCAGCTCCTAAACTTTAGTTAAGGAGCTGCTGGCGTTTTTTTTTTTTCTGCCAAAGCTCCTAAACTCAACTCCATAAAAGCCTATGTGTCAATGTACACGCTTTTAGCAGAATTTAGGAGCTGCTGGGGTTGGGTGACGTTCAACCCCCCCCTATCTGAAAAATCACGCTGAGGATAGAAATGTTTTGTGGGAAAACACAAAAAACAGCAAAACCGATTTTTCAGCAATTTTGCTGCATTTTGGATTTTCCCACCGCCGCGGTACATGATGGCTAAATGTACATGAAGCCATAGGTTGGTTGTCAGAGAGGGGAGGATTCCAATTTAAGGCCAGTACACATGTGCAGATTGTCGACCGAAAACATTCGGCCGATCGGCCGATTTTCGGCTTGTTAGTATGATGCTTCCGACAGCCGACAGCGCACTTTCGGCCGAACAGAATCTGTCGTGCAAGCATTAAAATTTTTGTATGCCGACACCAGAACGGCCGATTGTTCGCCAGTCAGTACAGATTTCGGCCGACAGACAGCAGATTTGCAAGACTGGGCATGCTCAGAAAAGAAAAAACACAGGGAAAGTTAACCATCACATGACATCACTTCTGCAGTCGGCGGAAAAAATTTGTGTGCAGTCTTTTGCACTTTTCAGCAGACACGACAGCCCGGGGACAAAAGACGGCCGATCGTTCGGCCGACAAACGGTACGTGTGTACGGGGCTTTAGAGGGAGATCCATCTACTTTGTCCACGCCAAGTGTTGAGCCTGAGGCTTCCCAGAAGTGAACTCCTGTGTGGAGCTAAAAGCTGTGAATCCAAGACTCAGATATAAGAAGAGAGACATTTACAGCACTTAAAGATTGGACAGCAATTTTTCCTTTGCAGGAGAAATTAACTCTTTTTATTAAAAAAAAAAAAAAGACTTTTGTAACCAACAAAGTTATTCTGTGCACTTTCATTCATGTGAAAGTAAACGTTATTTTTGTTACAAAGCTGATCCGGCCTGGACAGCCCATCCTTAGAAGTATGCAAGTGTGTTGATTACTAGGGTGAGAGAAGAAGGTTCTGGAAAAAATAGGAGAAAGTTGGGAATGCTACTGTTTGACCAATGCGGTAGTAAGGAGTGCGTGGGTTTCCCACTCCTGTCCCACTTACAGGCAATGTGAGGCTTTGGCCTCAAAATTTGGAGTTCAGAAGAGTGGCATGAGAGCTACTTGTGTGTAGGTTGCCTGCCAAGAATAGGGTTTCCTCCAGGGATAAACAGAAGAAGTGAGCCCTAAAGCAGAACTATAGGCAAAACTTTTCATTTTAGATTAAGAGTAAGGGAGGATTATAAACACTGTCAGTTTTTTGTTTGTGTCCTATTGGGGAGATTAACCTTCACTTCCTGTCCCATAGCCAAAACAGGAGTAGGAAGAAAATCCCAGCAATAGTGGGAATCCTTTGGGGTCCCCCAGGTCACCAGAACTAGTGCCACCATTAGAAGATTTCTCCTCTGTTACTTTTCTGGGGACAACTCCAAATTTAGGTTTTGCTCAATACTTTGTTGAAGCACCTTTGGCACCAATTACAGCCTCAAGTCTTTTTGAGTATTATGCTACAAGCTTGGCACACCTATTTTTGGAAAGAAGTTTCTCCCATTCTTTGCAGGACCTCTCAAGCTCCATCAAATTGGATGGGGAGCGTTGGTGCACAGCCTTTTTCAGATCTCTCCAGAGATGTTCAATTGGGTTCAAATCTAGGCTCTGGCCACTGAAGGATTTTCACAGAGTTGTCTCGTAGCAACTCCTCTGTTATCTTGGCTGTGTGCTTAGGGTCAGTATCCTTTTGAAAGGTGAACCTTCACCCCAGTCTGAGTTCCAGAGCGCTCTGGAGCAGTCTTTCATCAAGGATGTCTCTGTACATTGCTGCATTCATCTTTCCCTCAATCCTGACTAGTCTCCCAGTTCCTGCCACTGAAAAACATCCCCACAGCATGATGCTGCCACCACCATGCTTCACTGTAGGGATGGTATTGGCCAGGTGACGAGCGGTGCCTGATTTCCTCCAGACATGACGCTGTAACGCTCCTGCGTTTTTAGTATAGGCTGGATTTGCAGCTGCAAAATCTCCACTCAGTAGTCATGTAGAGATGTGTTGAATACCAGATCCAACTCTCCAGGACTCATCACTGTGGGCCTGTCAGCTTCAACATACAGATATATACACACTCAATGAGATGTTCCTGGAGTGATAGGATGTATATGATAGTATGAAGGTGATGTGCTGAAGGGACAGGTGTGAACAGTGACAAGGATGGTAATCACTTGATAAGTTTGTATAGGAGAGTTCAAGATGGTATTTAGGAATGCAGATAGGTTAGTATCGAGTATGCTAACAGGTGGTGAGGACAGCAGATGACAAATACAGGATAGACTAACCCAGCGCAAGGATAGATAGTAGTAGACAGGAGAGCTAGCAATCTATGCAGCAGTGCAGATGATAGATGGTAGTAGGCTCAAGAGCTAGCAATCTATGTAACAGTGCAGATGATAGGATAGTATGGATAGGTAGTAACAGTCCTTAATGTGCATAGGTAGATAGTGCAATAAGGTTATGAAGGGTTCCCCTGCGGGGTACTTATCACTTGTAATGTTAGTAGTTTAGAGAGGTCCAGTAGATAAGGAATGATCCGGTAGCGAGATACAGGGATCAGTAGCGAGGTTCCGGTCTGCTCCAGGTAAAGGGAATAGCTGGAGGTTCCGATCGAGAGACAGGCTTGAAAGCATGTGGATAACAAGGCAGGAAAGCAGGGTGAGATAGCCAGATACAAGATCAGTGAGTGAAACAAGTCCAGGTAGCGAGATACATGAGCGAGTAACATCAGGTATGGCTGCTTCAGGCATGGCTTGATCGAACCAACCATGCGGTTGAACGAACAATGTGAGTGAGACCGCCGGCGGTTGAAATAGCCGCTCTGCGGCGCTCAGCAGTGACATCATCGTTCTTAAAGGTATATGCGTACCACCTGAAGAGAAAGGTGGGACGCATTACAGAGAAAGTGGTGATTAAGGGTACCGGAGGTACCAGAATCTTACAGTACCCCCCCCCTTAAGGCCGGCTCCGGAAGGCCTATAGGACAGGTTTCTCTGGGTGTTTCGAGTGAAAGTTCCGTATAAGTCTAGGCGCATGAATATCAGAGGTATCTAGCCAGGTGTCGTCTTGGGGTCCATAGTTCTTCCATCTTATGAGATACTGGAGTCTTCCTCTATGGATGCGAGAATCCAAAATTTCCTTGATCTCATACTCTTCTCCGCCTTCAACTTGTATTGGAGGTGGAGGCAAGATGGTAGGCCTTATTCCTTGGTTAGGAACATGGGGCTTCAGTAGCGACACATGGAAGATGGGATGGATCTTGAGATCTGCTGGTAGGGTGAGCTGTACTGCAGCTTTTCCGATACGTTTTTTAATTGGGAAGGGTCCCAAAAATAAAGGTCCAAGCTTCTTGCTAGGGATTTTTAATCTTAAGTTCTTTGTTGATAGCCAAACAAGGTCCCCAATAGCATACTGAGGAGAAGGTCTTCTACGAAGGTCGTAGTACTTTTTTTGTTGACTGTGAGCGTGTGATATAGTGGTATTGAGTAAACCCAAAGAGTCTTTTATTTGGGTAAGGTAATCCGAGGCTACTGGGTTACTCGATGGCAGGATGCGTGGTGGAAGAAGAGTGGGATGAAACCCATAGTTCAAGTAGAACGGACTTTGCTTCGTAGTACTGTGGGTTGCGTTGTTGTAAGCAAATTCTGCTAGAGGAAGGAGATCCACCCAATCATCCTGCAAGTATGATGTGTAGCAACGTAGATATTGCTCAATGCACTGGTTGACTCTTTCAGTCTGTCCGTTGGTCTGAGGATGGTAGGGGGAAGTGAGCTTTCGCTCAATGCGTAAAATTTGACAAAGTGCTTGCCAAAATTTAGAGATGAATTGTGATCCACGGTCGGACAAAAGAGTTTTTGGAATTCCATGCAACTTAAACACATGTTTCATCAGTAGTTCTGCTGTTTGTTTAGATGAAGGTAGTCTACGGATAGCAATGAAATGTGCCATCTTTGTCAAGTGGTCCACTGACACTAGGATGGTATTAAATCCTTTAGAGGGTGGTAGTTCTACTATGAAATCTAAGGACACAACTTCCCATGGAACCTGGGGTATTGGTAGACTACAAAGTAGTCCAGATGGTTTTGTAGTGTCAATTTTGGACCTTGCACAGATGTCACATGAAGAAACAAATTTTTGTACAGACGTCTTCATATCAGGCCACCAAAACTGCCTGGTGAGCAAATTAAAGGTTTTCGTTATACCCATATGTCCTGCCATGGGCACATCATGCGATAACTCCAAGATCTTGGTGCGCATAGTAGGGGGTATGTAGAGTTTGTCATTGTAATAGAGGAAGCCTTCTGCATCAGTACTTAGTTGTGGTGGAGGTGAATCCATTCTTATACTGTGCAAAATCTCTTCCTTCAAGGAACGGACAACACCAATAATGCGTTCATAGGGTATTATGGGAATGGAAGGGATTTCGGCGCAGTTATCTTCGGTTAATCGTGATAGCGCATCCGCTTTTTTATTTTTGTCTGCAGGCGTGTAGGTCACTAGGAAATTAAATCTTAAAAAGAATAATGACCATCGTACCTGCCGGTGGGAGAGAGTTTTGTTAGTCTGGAGGTATTGAAGGTTTTTATGATCTGTATATATGAGTATTGGTAACTGGGTACCTTCGAGCAGATGTCGCCAATTCTCCAGTGCCAGTTTTATGGCAAGCAACTCCTTTTCACCCACTGGGTAATTCACATCTGGGCTGCTTAGTGATTTTGAAAAGAAAGCAACTGGGTGGAGTGATGAAGTGTTTGTTGGTCGTTGGGAGAGAACTGCTCCTACTGCCATATTTGACGCATCTACCTCTAGAATATATTGGAGGGATGGGTCTGGATGGCGTAGTATGGGAGCAGAAGTAAAGCTTGATTTTAACAAGCAGAAAGCTTGATTTGCTTCTTCTGACCATTTGAATGGTTTTTTTATACTTGTCAGTTGTGTGAGAGGTCTCACAATAGCGGAAAAGTTCTTGATGAACTTCCTATAGAAGTTCAAGAATCCAAGGAATCGCTGTAGGGCCTTACGAGTTGTTGGTATAGACCAGTCTAGAATACAGGATATCTTACACATATCCATCTTAATTCCAGTTTTGGATATGAAGTATCCTAGAAATAATATTTCTTCTTTATGAAATAGACATTTTTTTAATTTCACATATAGTCTGTGTGAGAGCAGTCTGGACAACACAAGTCTTACATGTTTTATGTGTTCAGGCATAGATCGAGAATAAATAAGTATATCGTCTAGGTATACTACAACACAGACATCAAGTAAGTCTCTAAAGATGTCGTTTATGAATCTGCGGGAGCATTACATAGCCCGAATGGCATCACAAGGTATTCGAATAGTCCGTATCTGGTTCTGAATGCTGTTTTCCACTCATCCCCGTCACGGATTCGGATTAGGTTGTATGCCCCTTTCAGGTCTAATTTGGTGAAATAAGTAGCCCCACGCACCTGTTCAATAAGTTCAGGGATGAGCGGCAAAGGATAGCGATCCTTTATCGTAATCGTGTTTAATTGCCTATAATCGATAATAGGCCTGAGACTGGAATCCTTATTGCGGACAAAGAAAAGTCCTGCAGCAGTGGAAGAAGTAGAGGGTCTAATGAACCCTTTTGTCAAATTCTCATCCAAGTATTCCTTGAGATGAGAAAGTTCATCCTGTGAAAGGGGATAAACATGACCGAAAGGCAATTTGCTGTTAGGGAGTAGATCGATAGTGCAATCGTAATCCCTATGGGGAGGCAACACTTGAGCATTTTTCTCAAGGAACACTTCAGACAGATCCTGATAGCATAGTGGTGCAATTTCATCTGACACCACAGACAGAATCTTCCCATAAGATGGGAGGTTACACGTATTCTCACAATAGTGAGAAGGGAAAACCAAAGTCCGTTTTTTCCAATCTATGATTGGTTGGTGTGTGTGTAACCAGGGAAGTCCCAAAATAATAGGAAAATGGGGTGAGGATAGTATGTCAAAGGTGATGGTCTCCACATGTGATTCGTTGGTAGTGGCAAGGAGTGCCTGTGTCTGGTTGGTGATTGGACCAGAAGACAGTGGAATACCATTAATGAAACTAACAGAAACAGGCTTAGATTTTGAAATAATAGGTATTTTATTTAAGGTAACAAAGCGTGTATCAATATAATTTCCACAAGATCCAGTGTCGACCATAGCCTTGGTGGTGATCCTAGTTTGGTCCCACTGTAATATTAAATGAACAAAAAGATAGGGGTTAGAAAAGGAAGTCGTTAATCCTCCCAGCAAGACATGTGAACACTCACCCTCTTTTTTGCGGACAAGGGGACAGGTGCTTATCAAATGATCCGAGGATGCGCAGTACATGCAGAGATTTCTGGATGTTCTTCTAGCTCGTTCAGTAGTCGTTAAAGGTGGGCGTATGGTTCCTACATCCATGGGAGTAGGGTCAACGGCCAAAATCTGAGAAGGACTAGACAATGGCATTCCCATCTTTTCAGCCCTTCTTTCTCGCAGTCGTCTGTCGATGTTGATACTAAGTTGTATCAAGGCCTCCAAGGTGCCAGGTAAATCCGCTCGGGCGAGCTCGTCTTTAACAGCTTCCGATAACCCGAAAGTGGGGGGTGTCATGGCGCTCTTCTAATATCCCAAGGTGGTACAAGGAATGTGGGTGGATGGGAGGGGGGGGGGTTATGGGGCTGCGTGGGGGGTAACAAAGTTTGGTACTGTAGGGAAGCTATAGTCCGCGGCAGCCGGCTGAAGCGTGGAGAAGCCCTGAGAGATGCAAGAAAGGAGAGAGCGGCGCCAGCTTAGTATAGTACAAGTTTATTTAACACTGTTAAAATTGGTGACTCACTGTCCGAGGTTGGGTGAGACCGGTACACAAAGACTGTTAGGGTCATCCATCTTCCTCTTCCAGGATAGTGGTCATAGGAGAAGGTGGTGAGGTTCCAGAGGTATAGCCGAGCCGCTGTGGGGCTGCTAGTTGTCACTGGCCGCGGCGGAGCATGCACAACAGGGCTCCGGCTGCCGACTTCTGATCCCTGATGACATCACTTCCTGGCAGGAGAAAAATAGGGGTTGTACGCGTTCAGAGCATCCGTGCTCCTTCGTCAGGCGATGGGAGTGTCTCAGGTGGGGCAGGGAATTTATACCCTGTTGCCGGACTAATTGCAAAGACATCTGTCTGTGGGGGGGCGGAGCCAAAAGACTCTAAGAAAGTCATCTCAGTAAAAACACAATTGGGGATACATGTCTCTAGGAAATCCATAAAAGTACATAAAAATACATAAAAATACATGATGGTATTACATAAAAGAGGACTTATAAGAATAAATCCCATAAAAACAATACTGACATGGCCATGGGGAAAATAGATCGGTAATGTGTGTATACATCTACATGAAAAAACGGTATTGGAGGGAAAAAATAAAAATAGAAATAAATGTAAAGATAAAAAAAAAAAAAATATAAAGATAAAAAAAAAAAAATAAAATAAAATAAAATAAACATAAAAATAAAAATATATAAATAAAAATAAAAATAAAAATAAACATGAAAATAAAAGTAAAAATAAAATAAAAATAAAAATAAATATAAAACTAAAAATAAAAATAAATATAAAAATAAAAATAAAAATGAAAATGAGAATAGAATACACACATACATATATATATACACATACACACATAAAAAATATATATATATATATATATATACATATATATATATATATAAAAAAAATATATTGATGGAAAAAAATATATATATATATATGTCACTGATAGGGAATGATGTGTGAATGTATGAGGTGTCACAAGTATATGTGCAATATTTTAGAGTGTGATATTGATTTCTAATCCCTCGTTTAGGCCTCCTGGCGCTAGAGTGTCCAGGGTATAAATCCAGTAGTTTTCTCTGGTACACAGTCGCTTGAACCGTTCAGCAGGGGGAAAGTGTGCAGGGATGGCTTCCAATACCCACACTTTGAGTCCATCGGAGCACTTGGGATGATACTCAGTAAAGTGTCGGGGGACGCTATGTTTATCGGAACCTGTTTCAACAAGGTTCCGATGCTCTCCAAAGCGTTTGCGTAAGGTCCGTATTGTACGGCCTACATAAAGTAGGTTGCAGGGGCACACGAGGCAATAGATGACATATTCCGTCGAACAAGTGTAGAAGTCAGTGAGGTGATGGGTTTTTCCATTGTTTTTGAATTCCTTTAGACCGTGTCTCACATGTTTGCATGTTAAGCACCTGGTCTTACAACATTTGTACATTCCCTTGATTTGGAGAAAGGAGGTGAGTGATGAGTTAGTTTTTGGTCTAATGGAGCGGACCTGGCTTGGTGCTATTAGAGTTTTGAGGTTTTTTGCGCGCCTGTATGAAAAACGGGGGCGCTCGGTGAGGTCTGCACGTAGGTAAGTGTCTTCCTTTAGGATTGCCCAATGTTTATGGAAAATGCGTTCCATGTGCTTGAATTTACTGTGAAACTGGGTAGTGAATCGTGCAGAGGTGGGATGATTGTTTATTTTCCTTGTATACTCCGCTCTACTTTTCTTTAAATCTTCATGCAGGTAGTGGTCAGAGGCTTTTGTTATGAGTTCTTCAGGATAACCCTTTTCAAGAAATTTCTGTTTGAGTAGTGTTCCATGGTGGAGATATGTTTGGGACTGAGTGCAATTGTGTTTAAGGCGGCAATATTGGCTCTTTGGTATGTTCTGAATCCATCTGGGGTGGTGACAGCTATTGTAGTGCAGGTATGAATTTCCAGCGGTGGGTTTGACGTAATTATGAGCACTGATTGTATTATCATGATGGTATAACTCGAGGTCCAAGAAAGTGAGTTTTTCGGCATCTGAGACTGATGTGAAGGATAGCCCCATCTGGTTGTTATTGCAGTGTTCGAGAAATGGTGGTATGAGGGAGGCAGGGCCATCCCAGATGATAACTATATCGTCGATATATCGACCAAAGAAGATGAGATGAGAAGCAAAGGGATTGTTGTGCCAAATGTATTGCTGCTCCCAGTAGCCCATAGTTAAGTTGGCGTAACTGGGGGCAAAATTGGCCCCCATGGCCGTGCCTTTGATTTGGGTGTAGAACTCGCCATTAAACTCAAAGTAATTGTGGGTGAGACAATATTCTATGAGATCCAGGAGAAAGTGTGTTTGCCGGGGATTGAGTGCAGATTCATCATTCAAGAAGAAACGTACGGCCTGAAGTCCAATGTGATGTGGTATAGATGTATAGAGAGAGACTACGTCCAAAGATAGCCAGAGATATGATGGTTGCCATGGGTAAGAGGATAATAGGTCCAGTAGATTGATGCCATCCTTGACATATGACGGAAGTTGTTGGACTATCGGTTGAAGGAAATGGTCGATATAGATGGAAAAATAACTGGAGACACTCTCCATGGCTGCAATGATGGGTCTGCCCGGGGGATGAAGGGGATCTTTATGGATCTTGGGGAGATGATAAAAATATGGCCTATGGTAAAAGTCATGTTTGAGAAATGACACTTCTGTGGAGGTGATGACATTGTCCTTTGCCGCTTTTTCAATAAGGGAATGAGCTTCCACTTTGAATACCGTTTTTTCATGTAGATGTATACACACATTACCGATCTATTTTCCCCATGGCCATGTCAGTATTGTTTTTATGGGATTTATTCTTATAAGTCCTCTTTTATGTAATACCATCATGTATTTTTATGTATTTTTATGTACTTTTATGGATTTCCTAGAGACATGTATCCCCAATTGTGTTTTTACTGAGATGACTTTCTTAGAGTCTTTTGGCTCCGCCCCCCCACAGACAGATGTCTTTGCAATTAGTCCGGCAACAGGGTATAAATTCCCTGCCCCACCTGAGACACTCCCATCGCCTGACGAAGGAGCACGGATGCTCTGAACGCGTACAACCCCTATTTTTCTCCTGCCAGGAAGTGATGTCATCAGGGATCAGAAGTCGGCAGCCGGAGCCCTGTTGTGCATGCTCCGCCGCGGCCAGTGACAACTAGCAGCCCCACAGCGGCTCGGCTATACCTCTGGAACCTCACCACCTTCTCCTATGACCACTATCCTGGAAGAGGAAGATGGATGACCCTAACAGTCTTTGTGTACCGGTCTCACCCAACCTCGGACAGTGAGTCACCAATTTTAACAGTGTTAAATAAACTTGTACTATACTAAGCTGGCGCCGCTCTCTCCTTTCTTCCGATAACCCGAGTCTGAATTGAGTTCGCAAAGATGTGTCATTCCACCCTGAATCAAGGGTCCATCTTTTGAACTCAGATACAAAGTCTTCTACAGGTCTCCTTCCTTGTTTTAAGGCCCTCAACTGAATATCAGCAGTACTCTGCCTATTGGGGTCATCGTATAAACTAGCGAGTTCCGCTAGGAATAAGGAATAGGTGTTGAGAATCTGATCATTATTCTCAAAGAGAGAGTCTGCCCAGGCCCGTGGATCACCCGTCAAGTATGAAATAACGGTACAGACTTTTATTTGATCAGTGGGGTATGTACGAGGTTTTAACAAAAAAAGCAATTGACATGCGTTTTTGAATTCACAAAATTTTTTCCGATCACCTGTAAACACTAGAGGAGGGTTTATTTTAGGTTCAGGAGGCTGAACAGCAGTAAGCCGTGAGAGCTGGGTTACCTGCTATGTCAGAGTCTGATTCTTTTCTTGTACGTCAGTCAGAGCAAGTATTAACGCTTTTACTTGTTGTGTTAATTGTGTCACTTGAGTGGGTAATTCTGCTGAATCCATTTTTAATGTTCGTTCAATCTGTAACGCTCCTGCGTTTTTAGTATAGGCTGGATTTGCAGCTGCAAAATCTCCACTCAGTAGTCATGTAGAGATGTGTTGAATACCAGATCCAACTCTCCAGGACTCATCACCGTGGGCCTGTCAGCTTCAACATACAGATATATACACACTCAATGAGATGCTCCTGGAGTGATAGGATGTATATGATAGTATGAAGGTGATATGCTGAAGGGACAGGTGTGAACAGTGACAAGGATGGTAATCACTTGATAGGTTTGTGTAGGAGAGTTCAAGATGGTATTTAGGAATGCAGATAGGTTAGTATCGAGTATGCTAACAGGTGGTGAGGACAGCAGATGACAAATACAGGATAGACTAATCCAGTGCAAGGATAGATAGTAGTAGACAGGAGAGCTAGCAATCTATGCAGCAGTGCAGATGATAGATGGTAGTAGGCTCAAGAGCTAGCAATCTATGTAACAGTGCAGATGATAGGATAGTATGGATAGGTAGTAACAGTCCTTAATGTGCATAGGTAGATAGTGCGGGGTACTTATCACTTGTAATGTTAGTAGTTTAGAGAGGTCCAGTAGATAAGGAATGATCCAGTAGCGAGATACAGGGATCAGTAGCAAGGTTCCGGTCTGCTCCAGGTAAAGGGAATAGCTGGAGGTTTCCCGATCGAGAGACAGGCTTGAAAGCATGTGGATAACAAGGCAGGAAAGCAGGGTGAGATAGCCATAAGTAGAAGCAGTATTCCAAGAGTGATCGGGTAGCGAGATACAAGATCAGTGAGTGAAACAAGTCCAGGTAGCGAGATACATGAGCGAGTAACATCAGGTATGGCTGCTTCAGGCATGGCTTGATCGAACCAACCATGCGGTTGAACGAACAATGTGAGTGAGACCGCCGGCGGTTGAAATAGCCGCTCTGCGGCGCTCAGCAGTGACATCATCATTCTTAAAGGTATATGCGTACCACCTGAAGAGAAAGGTGGGACGCATTACAGAGAAAGTGGTGATTAAGGGTACCGGAGGTACCAGAATCTTACAGACGCTTGCCATTCAGGCCAAAGAGTTCAATCTTTGTTTCATCAGACCAGAGAATTTTGTTTCTCATTGTGTGAGAGTCCTTCAGGTGCCTTTGGCAAACTCCAGGCAGGCCTTTTACTGAGGAGTGGCTTCCATCTGGCCACTCTACCATGCAAGCCTGATTGTTGGAGTGCTGCAGAGATAGTTGTTCTTCTGGAAGGTTCACAGAGAAATGCTAGAGCTCTGACAGAGTGACCATCAAGTTCTTGGTCACCTCCCTGACTAAGGCCCTTCTTCACCGATCACTCAGTTTGGCCGGGCAGCCCGCTCTAGGAACAGTCCTGGTGGTTCCAAACTTCTTCCATTCACGAATGATGGAGGCCACTGTGCCCAATGGAACCTTCATTGCTGTAGAAATTGTTCTGTACCCTTCCCCAGGTCTGTGCCTCGATAAAATCCTGTCTCCGAAGTCTACGGACAATTGTTTTTTTTTGATCCTGAACTTCTCTTTTAATCTGAATAGCAAACTCCAGGCAGGCTGTCATGTGCCTTTTACTGAGGAGTGGCTTCCGTCTGGCCACTCTACCATGCAAGCCTGATTGGTGGAGTGCTGCAGAGATAGTTGTTCTTCTGGTAGGTTCACAGAGAAATACTAGAGCTCTGTCAGAGTGACCATCGGTTCTTGGTCACCTCCCTGATTAAGGCCCTTCTCCACCGATCACTCAGTTTGGCCGGGCGGCCCGCTCTAGGAAGAGTCCTGGTGGTTCCAAACTTCTTCCATTTACAAATGATGGAGGCCACTGTGCTCATTGGAACCTTCATTGTTGTAGACATTTTTCTGTACCCTTCCCCAGGTCATTGCCACAATAAAATCCTGTCTCCGAAGTCTACGGACAATTGTTTTTTTTTTTGATCCTGAACTTCTCTTTTAATCTGAATAGAAAAATCTTGGGGGGGGGGGGGGGGGGCAGATCAACGTGCCGTGGCAGGGGTTGTGATACAAATGTCAAAGATACCTCTGCTCCTCCTCTGACAGACCTGTGTTTCTGGTCTCTTCATATGTCAATGGCGAGAGGGAGGGGTAGAGATGGGGAAAAGAACTTAGCTGCTGACTTTTTCCAAAAAGTCTAACACTGCATATCGGTAACAGGACTGTTCATCATTCATTTTTCTTATTCCTAATTATTGTTAAACTGCACATAACCTTATTGTGAGGGTACATCACTATTATGTTTTCTTGCTTAGGCAACAGAAAGATTTATTTGAACCTCTACCTGCCCAGGTAACGATATGGCATGCTCACTGCCTATTCCCTGCACAGTGATCAATCTGTCAGACAGCTCTCAGACTCTAGTAATGATCGGGAGACATTCTGATCATTTGACCACTGTGACAGCCAATCAGAGCAGTCAGATGATCAGGCAGTACTTCCTGCTCCTGAGCATATACAATCATTGACCACTTTATAGGTACACCTTGCTAGTACCGGGTTGGACCCCCTTTTGCCTTCAGAACTACCTTAATTCTTCATGGCATAGATTCAACAAGGTGTATGAAACATTCCTCCATTGATAGCATCCCGCAGTTGCTGCAGGTTTGTCAGCAGCTCATCCATAACCCAAAGGTGCTCTATTGGATTGAAATCTGGTGACTATGGAGGCCATTGGAGTACAGTGACCTCATTGTCATGGTGAAGAAATCAGTGGTGAGATGATTTGAGCTTTGTGGCATGGTGCATTATCCTGCCGGAAGAAGCCATCAGAAGATGGGGTCACTGTAGTCATAAAGGGATGGACATGGTCAGCAACAATACTCAGGTAGGCCGTGGCGTTTAAGCGAAGCTGAATTGGTAATAAGGAGCCCAAAGTGTACCAAGAAAATATCCCCCACACCATTACACCACCACCAGCAGCTTGACCTGTTGATACAAGGCAGGATGGATCCATGCTTTTATGTTGTTTATGCCAAATTCTGACCCCACCATCTGAATGTTGCATCAGACCAGGCAACGTTTTTCCAATTTTCTATTGTCCAATTTTGGTGAGCCTATGTGAATTGTAGCCTCGGTTTCCTGTTCTTAGCTGACAGGAGTGGCACCCGGTGTGGTCTTCTCCTGCTATAGCCCATCTGCTTTGAGGTTCGATGTGTTGTGCATTCAGAGATGGTATTCTGCATACCTTGGTTGTAACGAGTGGTTATATTAGTTACTGTTACCTTTTAATCATCGGGAACCAGTCTGCCCATTCTCCTCTGACCTCTGACATCAATATTTTCCTCCACACAACTGTCGCTCACTGGATATTTCCTCCTTTTCAAACCATTTTCTGTAAAACCGAAAGATGGTTGTGCTTGAAAATCCCAGTAGATCAGCAGTTTTTGAAATACTCAGACCCAGCCCGTCTGGCACCAACAACCATGCCACGTTCAAAATCACTTAAATCGCCTTTCTTCGCCATTCTGATGCTCGGTCTGAGCTTCATCAAATCGGCTTCGCCACTTCTAGATGCCTAAATGCATTGAGTTGCTGTCATGTGATTGGCTGATTAGCAATTTGTGTTACCAAGCAGTTGAACAGGTGTACCTAATAGAGTGGCCGGTGAGTGTATACCTAGTTAAAGGGATGCCAGGCCAGGGTGGGAAGGCATTAGGCTGATCTCTTTCCCATGTACTGTATATCAAAAATAAATAATATTTAAAAATATAATATATTAAAAAATAATAATAAAAAGACTCTATTCCCTTTGACACATTTGCACACATTTTTCTCAAAATGAGAGACATTCGGAAACACTAAAAAGGCATGGTGTCTACAAGTCCTTTCTTCTTTTTTAATGAAGCGGGAACAGATGATGAAGTGCAGACTTTTCCTGATAAATTTATTGTTTAAGTGGTAAAAAGGGCTCTTTGTGTCTCACTCAGGATAAACAACGGAGTGATAAATATGATGGGCCAGAAAGAGTGACTCACAGATACTCTATGGACTTTGATTCACTGAATATCAATAAAGGAAAATGCTACATATTATTATCACATATAATTGGTACACAAAAAAAAAAAAGGCTTTTTTTTTTAATGAATAAAAATTGATGAACCGGATTCTTTATTTTATGAGTGCTCTCCGAGAGTCCTTCAGCTACAATCAACAAAGGGATCTTGAATTAAATAAAGGAAAACTAGACATATTAATATAATATATATATAACTATACAAAAAAAATAGCCTTACTTTGTCAATAAAGACTAGAACAGATGATGAAGTGCCGCCTTTTCCTGGTAACTTATGAATAAAAATATATAAAAAAATAAATAATGGTATGAGCAGTAAAAAGGGCTCTTTGTGTCCCTTGGTACCCAGGTCAAACAATGGAATGGAACAATGGAACTGCTGAGGTGTTATGGAAGCTCAGGTTCCTTTGATAATGGCTTTCAGCTCCTCTGCATTGTTGGGTCTGGTGTCTCTCATCTTCTTCTTGACAATACCCCACAGATTCTCTATGGGGTTTAGATCAGGCGAGTTTGCTGGCCAATCAAGCACAGTGATACCATGATCATGAAACCAGGTATTGGTAATTTTGGCAGTGTGGGCGGTGCCAAGTCCTGCTGGAAAATAGAATCAGCATCTCCATAAATCTGGTAAGCAGAGGGAAGCATGAAGTGCTCTAGAATTTCCTGGTAGAGGACTGAGCTGACTTTGGACTTGATAAAACACAGTGGACCAACATCAGCAGATGACATGGCTCCCCAAATCATCACTGACTGTGAAAAAGTTTGCATTTAATTTGGAAATCAAGGTTCCAGAGTCTAGAGGAAGAGTGGAGAGGCACAGAATCCAAGTTGCATGAGGTCCAGTGTAAAGTTTCCACAGTCAGTGATGATTTGGGGAGCCATGTCATCTGCTGGTGTTGGTCCGCTGTGTTTTATCAAGTCCAAAGTCAGCGCAGTCCTCTACCAGGGGATTCTAGAGCATTTCATGCTTCCTTCTGCTGACCAGCTTTATGGAGATGCTGATTTAATTTTCCAGCAGGACTTGGCACCTGCCCACACTCTCAAAAGTACCAATACCTGGTTTAATGATCATGGTATCACTGTGGCTGATTGGCCAGCAAACTCGCCTGACCTAAACCCCATAGAGAATCTGTGGGGTATTGTCAAGAGAAAGATGAGAGACACCAGACCCAACAATGCAGATGAGCTACAGGCCGCTATCAAGTTAAGTAACCTGGGCTTCCATAACACCTCAGCAGTGCCACAGGCTGATGGCCGCCATGCCACGCTGCATTGATTCAGTAATTTATGCAAAAGAAGCCCTGACCAAATATTGAGTGCATACTATGCTGTACATCAGGGGTGGGGAACCTTTTTTCTGCCAAGGGCCATTTGGATATTTATAGCATCATTCAGGGGCCGTACAAAATTATCAACTTAAAAATTAGCTTGGTATATTTGGTCAAACATTTAATTAACTCACCCCAAATGTGATGGCTGGAACTGCTTCTCTTTGGTGAGGTGTGTGATGTTAGCTGGTATTGATGATGTTGCTACTCGCAACTGGTTTTCCAGGATTGCGTGGCTCAGTCTGGAGCACAGTCGACTCTTTGCAGGGTTAAGTTTTCAAAAGAACTGCTCACAGCAGTAAGTTGTTCCAAACACAGATGCAGATTTTAATGCATGTCTTCTCAAAGTGGGGAATTCATCATTACTTATGCAATATTTGTAGAACTCAAGCAGTGGGAGGTTGTTGTACCTAGCTTTCAGCACTGGTACTGCTGGTTGGTACTGCTGGGGGGTACTGCTGGCTGACACTGCTGGTGGGTACAGCTGGCGGGTTCTGCTGGCTGGTACTGCTGGTGGGAAAAGCTGGCTGGTACTGCTGGCTGATACTGCTGTGGGTCCTGCTGGTGGGTACAGCTGGCTGGTATGGCTGGTGGTTACTGCTGGCTGGTACTGCTGGTGGGAAATGCTGGCTGGTACTGCTGGCTGGTACTGCTGTGGGTCCTACTGGTGGCTACATCTGGCTGGTATGGCTGGTGGTTACTACTGGCTGATACTGCTGGTGGAAAATACTGGCTGGTACTGCTGGTGGGTACTGCTGGCCAGGGCCGTCATCAGGGGGGTACTGCCAGTACTCCTGTATGGGGCCCCGGCACATAGGGGGGCCCGGACAGCAGGAAGATCGGTAGGATCACAGCATACCTCCCAACCTGGCCAGGACTGTCCTGCTGTACAGAGGCTTTTGCCAGCATAATTCTGGCAATAAATGTTACCTTCTAGCTCAGAAGGACCTGCAGCAGTGGGAACATTTAGAACAGCCAGGGATTGGCTAACAAACCAACTGGGTGTGCACTATGCAGCCACAATGAGAGACTGCACCTGTCAAATTCATGCTGTGATGTCGGTAATGGGCGGGACTGCTACTCAGACCCGCCCCCTGTGTCAAACAACACGTGCATAGGGAAGAAGGAGAAGGAAGATATGGCAGCCAGCAACAGAAAGGTAATCATGTGGAAGATGGGGGACCTTTGGGGAAGATAAGGGCAGAGGAGAGGTGTGTGTGTTGCAGAGGTTGTAGCAGTTGGGAAGAAGTGCAGTACAGAGGCATTTACAGAACATTCGCTACTATGGAAAGCTTGGTATGGCACTGCTCCCAATTTTTAACATTGGCCTCAATGGGAAATCTCGGTCACCTTGGTATAGCACTACTCCTGATTTTTAACATTGTCCTCAATGGGAAATCTTGGTCACCTTGGTATAGCACTACTCTCGATTTTTAACATTGGGCTCAATGGGAAATCTTGGTCACCTTGGTATAGCACTACTCTCGATTTTTAACATTGGCCTCAATGGAGAATCTTGGTCAACTTGGTATGGCACTGCTCCCTGTCTAACATTTGCATCTATGGGAAATCTTGGTCAGCTTAGTAAGGCACTACTCCCTATCTAGCACTCTCCTAAACCCTGTGCATAATGCACTCCAGAACCCTGCATTCTGTATCTAGCATTCTCCTGAACATATTCCTGACCCCTGCACTCTGTACGTAATGCATTCCTTACCCATGCACTCTGTACGTAATGCATTCCTTACCCCTGCACTCTGTACGTAATTCATTCCTTACCCCTGCACTCTGTACGGGGATGGGGTTGTGAATTTGTGGAGGGATTTGGGGGGGGGGGTTGCGCTGTGAGGGGTGATTGGGAGGGATTTCTGCTAGGAAGAGGGACTGGGGGAGGGGGTGATAATATAATTTTGATATTTTCGGTGGAAGGGGGGGGGCCCTGTCAGGTAGGCTGTATGGGGCCCCAGGATTTCTAGCGGCAGCCCTGCTGCTGGCTGGTACTGCTGTGAGTACTGCTGGCCTGTACTGCTGGTGGGTACTACTGGTGGGTACTGCTGGCACATACTGCTGGCTGGTATTGCTGGTGGATACTGCTGGCTGGTACTGCTGGTGGGTACTGCTGGCTGGTACTGCTGGTGGGAAATGCTGGCTGGTACTTCTGTGGGTACTGCTTACTGGTACTGCTGTAGGTAGTACTCACTGCTGGCTTGTATTGCTGTGGGTACTTCTGGCTGGTACTGCTGGCTGGTACTGCTGTGGGCAGTACTCACTGCTGGCTGGTACTGCTGTGGCTACTGCTGGCTGGAACTGCTGGCGGGAAATGCTGGCTCAAGACACATGATGACATCAACGGAGCGAGAGTGTGAGGAGCGGAACCGCGCTGGGGGAAGCATGCTGCAGAGCCGATGCTTCCTCTCTCGGTCAGTCCTGACAGTCTGAGTCACAGGCGAGGTGATATCAAATGCACTCCGCCTGTGAGGAGACTGAGTCTCCTCACGGGTGGAGTGCAATTGATATCACTCCGCCTGTGACTTGGACTGTCAGGACGGAGCCGGAACTATACAGGAAGAATAGGCTCCTTTCTGACAGCTCAGCTGACAGCTGGGATATTACGTGGCACTTGCAGGTGTCAGGGAGCCGCAGGCTGCATGTGGGAGACCCCCGCACCATGCGGGAGACTTGGGATGTCTGGTGAAGGGGGAACACGTGACACTGCGTGCCTCCACGGTCCTCCTCCACATGATTAAACAGTGCTGCTGCCCGGCTGTCTGCAGTGCCATGGGGGGCCGGGCCGTCTGCGGCCGGACTGTACGTTCCCAAACCCTGCTGTACATGGACAAACTTTTCAGTAAGCCAACATTTCTGTATTAAAGATCCTTTTTTTATTATTGGTCTGCAAACTGCGTCCCCCTACATTACCTCTGAAAAAAAAAAGCCATGATAATAATAACGATGAATTGCTACACCTCCACAATTTATTGTTGCACAGTATCAGATGTAACCCCTCTGCTCTGTATTTGTATCCAGACAGTAAAGCAGCCCACACAGAACAAGGTTTCAGCTTTGCAAATATGGCGCACATCTGGTTCCCATGTGACCGGGCAAATTTATTATCCGCTTATCTGAAGAGTCAACACATTGTGCATGTCCACCCGTGGTACGAGATTAAGAAGAACCGTTGTATCATCAGAGCAAACAATCGTGATTAATCAGGAAGTCACAGTTCATGCTCTGGTGAAGTGCCATGGATTTGTGAGGGAATAAGCTGGGGATAAACTTCCTATGTCAGGAAATAAGACAAAGGTGTGCAGGACAGATCACCCAGAGTCCATGGAAGGTTCTAATCTGTGCAAAGGAAAGGGCAAAAGCTGGTCATGGTCAGTGGTGTATGTACCTCACCGGCCCTCACAGGCCAAGGACTAGAGTCACCAAAATTAGAGGGTGCATCAAAATGTACAAAATGTGATCATTTTACCCTATTTTGTTGCCTTTTTCTGCCCACCTCTGGACGTCTGTGGCTAAATTAAACAATGCAAGCGGGATTTTGAGAGGAAACAATTTCTAATTCCTCTGGTGTGTTGATCTGGTGGCTGTGAAAATAAGTAGTTCAATTCTCCTGCGCTCAAGTGCAGTATATTGGAAGAAAGAGGAATATTTCCAACAGGCTTGGATGGGTATGATTTAAGGTCTTGTTGCCACCTCAGGACCAAGGGTATCCGATGCAAACTGGAAAAAAAACGTTGGTGCGCCCCTCTTTTTGTTATTTTTTCCAGGCTGTGAAAATAAAGCAGACAGCATGCATTCTCCTTTAGCACAATCTAGTATCCCAATATAAAAAAAGCCACAGACAAGGGGCAGAGCTTGGAAAAAGTAAGGCGCGTAGGCCAAAAAGATGTCCAATTACAGTCCTGGCCATAGCAACTGATAAAAACGTGTATTCCTCCCACTGACATCCTACCCATACATATTTTGCAATATTTTCCCATGTATACCGCATACATAATTAACCACTTGACTTCCGGAAGATTTACCCCCCTTCATGACCAGACCATTTTTTTGCGACACTGTGTTACTTTAATTGACAAGTGCGCGGTCATGCAGCGCTGTACCAAAATTAAATTTATATAATTTTTTTCCCCACAAATAGATCTTTATTTGGTGGTATTTGATCACCTCTAATTTTTTCGTGCTATAAACAAAAAAAGGCCAACAATTTTGAAAAAAATAAAAACATTTTTTTACTTTCTGCTATAAAACATATCCAATTAAAAAAAATGTAAAAATCAAATTTCTTCATCAATTTTGGCCAATTTGTATTCTGCTACATATTTTTGGTAAAAATAAATAAATCCCAATAAGTGTATATTGATTGGTTTCCGCAAAAGATATAGTGTCTACAAGCTATGAAATATATACTGGAATTTTTATTTATTTATTTTTCTAAACTAGTAATGATCAGTGACATAGCAGGACTGCGATACTGTGGCAGACAATCGACCACTAACTGACACTTTATGGGAATTTTTCTCAGAAAATAGGTGCAGGAACTCCCTTTTTCAGACTTTCCCCTTGTCTCCGCCCCTACCTACCTCCGTGAACCGTTCCTTGGTTCCACCCACTACCCACCTCCCAGTATCATCCTTTTTAGAAAATACAGAACCAAGTAACATTTGTGGTACTAAGCAATTTGTATGGATTTTTATATTGATAACAAAAAAGCAGTAAAATAGATCCCCTGCAGCCAACAATAATAGCCCCCCCCCCAGCAGCAATAGATCCAGCCAGCAACAATGGGTCCCCAGCAGAAACAACAGATCTCCCAGCAGACAGCATCAATAGATCCTCCAGCAGCCAGCTGCAATAGACTGCTCCATAAAGAGTAGATCCCTCCCATCAACAACTGACCCCTCAGCAACATAAGAACCACCCCATTAACAATAGACCCCCCTGCAAAATGAGATCTCTTACAGAGACAATATAGCCCCCAGCAGCCACACTAGACCTCCCCAGCAGCAATAAACCCTCCTGCAGGAATAGATCCTCACCAGCAACAATAGATCCCTCAGCAGCCAGCATCAATAGACAATGTTGCATTCCTTGCAATTATATACATTCAGTGCTGGAGGTGCCGGAACTGCGTTCCCCCGCGTTCCCGCTGAAAAAAAGCCCTGGAACCAGTAATACAGTGATCAGTGCTAAAACTATGCACTGTCACTGTACTAATGACACTGGCTGGGAAGGGGTTCAATATCAGGGGCAATCAAAGGGTTAAATGGGTGCCTAGCCTGTGTTTTTGTGTACTGTGTGAGGTGTTTTCACTAAGGGATGTGATGGATTTTCTTTCCCTGCTTTGCAAGAAAAGAAAATTCATCACTTCCCCCTTGTCAGAACGGAGCTCTGCCTTGTTTACATAGGCAGAGCTCTGCCCTGTGTGTCTTCCCAGCGATTGGCGGGTGCCAGCAGACATTCATTGGTCAGCACCTGCTGATTAGATTCTGCTGTGTCTAATCATAGCAGAAGCGGCATGCCGCCAGCGCACACACGCGCCCCCTAGGTGTTAAGTGGTTATACTGGTTGACAACAGGAGACTAACATCTATAGCAAGGACAGAATAAATCTGCCTTTCACAACCCGAATTTCTGGCCCTACTGTCACTACCCAGCTGGACAGACCTCCTCCATTGAGAAGCGTGGCATCTATGGATCTACATGCATGGTCCACCCCATCAGACACCAACTGCCTACAAGTACATCCTCCTTTGTGAAGTGACAGGCAGGTGGATAGCTTTGGCCAGTTATTGTCCTATCTACTTGGTTTACCATGGGTATTGGACCCTGAGCTCCTGATTAGGTTAAACATACAATAAAAAGCATAAAAATAAAAAAATGCTTTTATTTTTTTTTTTTTTCACTGTTTACAGCTTGTATCATGGTTGGATAAGTGGCAGCTTGTTCTTTATAATATTCTTTGTCCTAGCGCAGATTTTCTGAGATTTGTTCCCAGATTAAATTGCCTTGTGTAGCAGTCTGAAATTTTTTCCTCTGATAGCCTGTTCCTCTCTACTGAAAGGTAAGTAACATTCAGAGGCGTAACTAGAGCCTTCAGGGCCCGATGCAAGAAAACATGAAGGGCCCCCCCAGATCCCTGGCCGGGGCCCTTCCCTTCAAGCCCAGGGCTCTTCCCACTAATCCTGGGGCTCTTTACTCTCGTTGCATGGCCTTTTATTACGGTCCCGCAGCAGGATCCTTTCACAAGTTCTGCAGTGGGCTCCCTTCCTGCAATCTTGAGGCCTCCCCACAGTGGTGCAATGCCAGGGCCCGGCCGCAAGTGTGACTTTTGCAATCCTGGAAGTTCACCCACTGGTTTGCTACTGGGCCCCCTGGAGCATGGGGCCCGGTAGCAATCGCAACCCCTGCAACCCCTGTAGTTACGCCCCTGGTAACATTACATAACACCCGGCACCCACAATTTCTGTCTCACAATTTCTGTCTCATAGACTCCATGCATCATATCCCTTGTGGGGCATAGGGGCCCATTTATACTACATGTGGATAAGGCAGATGCTGGGACCCTTCCTGTTACATATACTGTAGCTGGGCATACACCGATTACTTTCAGGGCATATGATGAAAAGCAGGAGATTTTCTTAATGGTGCCCTAACCAATCATTATGTAGTATCTAAGTAGATTCCCTGCCTGCACTTTGACATGCAGAATTATTTTCCAATTTCCATTTGATACCATTTAGAGTGGAAATGAAGGGCGAATTCAGGGTATGACAAGGGCTATCTATCTATCTATCTATCTATCTATCTATCTATCTATCTATCTATCTATCTATCTATCTATCTATCTATCTATCTATCTATCTATCTATCTATCTATCTATCTATCTATCTATCTATCTATCTATCTATCTATCTATCTATCTATCTATCATATATTGTATAACAGTGGTCTCCAAACTGCAACCCTTTGCTTGCCTTTATCTAGCACATGGGGCACTGTTCCTCCAACTGACACCATTGATGGGGCACCATTCCTCCAACTGACACCAATGATGGGGCACCATTCCTCCCACTGACACCAATGGTGGGGCACCATTCCTCCCACTAACACCAATGATGGGGCACCATTCCTTCCATTGACACCAATGATGGGGCGCCATTCCTCCCACTGACACCAATGACGGGATAGTGCTCCTCCCACTGACACCAATGATGGGGCATCATTCCTCTCACTGACACTAATGATGGGGCACTATTCCTCCCACTGATAGCAATAATGGAGCACTATTCCTCCCACTGACACTAATGATGGGTCATCATTCCTCCCACTGACACTAATGAAGGGGCACTATTCCTCCCACTGACACTAATGATGGGACACTATTCCTCCCAGTGACACTAATGATAGGGCACTCTTCCTCCCACTGACACTAATGATGGGACACTATTCCTCCCAGTGACACTAATGATGGGACGCTATTCCTCCCACTGACACTAATGATGGGGCATCATTCCTCCCACTGACACTAATGATGAGGCATCATTCCTCCCACTGACACTAATGAAGGGGCACTATTCCTCCCACTGACACTAATGATGGGGCACTATTCCTCCCACTGACACTAATGATGGGGCACTCTTTCTCCCACTGACACTAATGATGGGGCACTATTCCTCCCACTGACACTAATGATGGGGCACTATTCCTCCCACTGATACTAATGATGGGGCACTCTTCCTCCCACTGACACTAATTATGGGGCACTCTTCCTCCCACTGACACTAATGATGGGGCACTCTTCCTCCCACTGGCACTAATGATGGGGCACTATTCCTCCCACTGACACTAATGATGGGGCACTATTCCTCCCACTGACATGAATGATGGGGCATTATTCCTCCCACTCAAACCAACAATTAACCACTTTTCCTCCCATTAAAACCAATGATCAGCACTGACCACAGTCTGGCCACCTAACATCTCAAGGACAGTAAACTGTCCCTTTTTTTTAAAAGTTTGGAAACCCCTGAGCTATACCTATCCATGTATCCAGTGGTGAACAAAGTCACCAAGATGCCCCTATGCAAGATCAGTTTTTGGCTCTCTCATTGAACTGAGCAATGTCCAAGAGTCTATATGACAGTAGAGGAGGATTTCAGCACCTATCTGACCCACATCTAGTAAAAATGGGTCCCTGTGAGCACCTGTAAAAGTGCACAGTCTGCACAAATGGTATGTCCACCCCTGCATATATATTTATTAAAATTAATAAAAGACTCGACTTGACTTGAGACATGACTTTGACTTGAGACATATGACTCGAAATGACTTTACTTTTTTAAGTTATTAAATATTTGCATTTTCTCAAGATATGTTAAAGCAAAATGAATGTGCCTGTTATGTTTCTGACATCACAGCCACTTAAAACACCTCAGTGTGTTCAGATTTTTAGGACACTGGCTGTTTAACAATGGAAATACTTAACATTGTTTTTAGTGACTGTGATGTTGAAACATGACCGGACGAAGGATTTTGAGCTGTTTGGGCATTCAAATGTTTCTTTAATATGCCAAGAAAAAAGCACTGAGCAGTTTTGTTAATGTTGAAAATAAAACAAAACCTTTCCTGACCACTGACTTTTAACTGATTTAAAGGTGAAAATTGGGGTAGATCAGCATTTTGACTTGATTTGTGACTTGTCCAAAATAAATGACTTGCTTGACTTCTAGCAGGGACTTGACTTGCTTGCTTTTCACCACAGTAACTTGGGACTTGCTTGAGACTTGAAGGTTAAGACTTGAGACTTGCTTGTGACTTGCACATGTGTGACTTACTCCCATGTCTGCTATTCAGGCAAATGAAGAAAGTGTTTAAATGCAACTTTCCTTGTGTTCCCACTGCAGAGATTTCCTATCACTTCCTTCAAAATAAAAAAAAAGGCCCCAAGGGGGACAAATGTAAGAAATAAAACTGATAGAAGCTCTGACCCTTTCCTGCTCTGCCCACAACTGAAAAAAAGTTTTGTTTGGGTTAAACCAAAATGTCTTTGCTTTTCTTTTTTTTTCATTGATGTGTTGATAGTGGAAATGCTGTTGGGTTATTCCCATGATGTTATCAGCCCTGAGACATGTAACCAATTAGTGGAATTACAGCTAAACATTTATCGAGTGCTGGAAGAAAATTGACTATCATGCTTAATTAATGCTTAGTAAAAGAACGTATATATAGCACATAGAATAAATGGTTGCTCTTTATAATGGTCTGAGACAAATCCATTCCATGAAAATCAAAAAGAGGGATGGCTTGACTTTTATCTCTTTATTGACAGAGAGAGATTTGTTTATCCCACTTGGCATTATACCAGATGGATCTTTGATGGCTTTTTTGAGGAACGTTAATCCAAGCCGCTGTCTGTTGCACTGTCAAATCTTTACTTTGCCAAGCTTGCTCTTGTAATAAATTCTGCCAGTCATATTCCACATTTTTTCAGTCCTGGAAGATCAGGTGACCTGGTGAGCCAGTCAATTGTCTTTCTAGTGCAGCCGTTCCCAACCTTTTTAACATGTAGGAACAGTGGCGGCTGGTGCTCAAAATTTTTGGGGGGGCGCAAAAAGAAAAATGTAATAGGTATTGCTTCGCGCCAAAAAACGCAGTAAAAAAATTGCGTGACTTTGAAGCTGTGCCCCCTTCAATGCAATGAACACTGTGCTGTGCCCCCTTCAATGCAATGAACACTGTGCTGTGCCCCCTTCAATGCAATGAACACTGTGCTGTGCCCCCTTCAATGCAATGAACACTGTGCTGTGCCCCCTTCAATGCAATGAACACTGTGCTGTGCCCCCTTCAATGCAATAAACACTGTGCTGTGCCCCCTTCAATGCAATAAACACTGTGCTGTGCCCCCACAATGCAGAGTTCAGCGTGCATGCCCCTTTCAATTCAGAGCACCACAGCATTGTCCCCAATCACTGCAGAGCGCCACAGCATTGTCCCCAATGATTGCAGAGTGCCCACAGCATTGTCCCCCAATGATTGCAGAGTGCCACAGCATTGTACCCCAATGATTGCAGAGTGCCACAGAATTGTACCCCAATGATTGCAGAGTGCCACAGAATTGTACCCCAATGATTGCAGAGTGCCACAGAATTGTACCCCAATGATTGCAGAGTGCCACAGCATTGTACTCCAATGATTGCAGAGTGCCACAGAATTGTACCCCAATGATTGCAGAGTGGCCACAGCATTGTACCCCAATGATTGCAGAGTGCCCACAGCATTGTACCCCAATAAATGCAGAGTGCCCACAGCATTGTACCCCAATGATTGCAGAGTGCCCACAGCATTGTACCCCAATAAATGCAGAGTGCCCACAGCATTGTACCCCAATAAATGCAGAGCGCCACAGCATTGTACCCCAATAAATACAGAGCGCCTCAGCATTGTACCCCAATAAATGCAGAGCGCCACATAATTGTACCCCAATGATTGCAGAGTGCCACAGCATTGTACCCCAATGATTGCAGAGTGCCACAGCATTGTACCCCAATAAATGCAGAGTGCCCACAGCATTGTACCCCAATGATTGCAGAGTGCCACAGCATTGTATCCCAATAAATGCAGAGCGCCACAGCATTGTACCCCAATAAATGCAGAGTGCCCACAGCATTGTACCCCAATAAATGCAGAGTGCCCACAGCATTGTACCCCAATAAATGCAGAGTGCCCACAGCATTGTCCCCCAATAAATGCAGAGTGCCACAGCAATGTACCCCAATAAATGCAGAGTGCCACAGCAATGTACCCCAATAAATGCAGAGCGCCACAGCATTGTACCCCAATAAATGCAGAGTGCCCACAGCATTGTACCCCAATAAATGCAGAGTGCCACAGCAATGTATCCCAATAAATGCAGAGTGCCACAGCAATGTACCCCAATAAATGCAGAGCGCCACAGCATTGTACCCCAATAAATGCAGAGTGCCCACAGCATTGTCCCCCAATAAATGCAGAGTGCCCATAGCATTGTCCCCCAATAAATGCAGAGTGCCACAGCAATGTACCCCAATAAATGCAGAGTGCCACAGCAATGTACCCCAATAAATGCAGAGTGCCACAGCATTGTCCCCCAATCAATGCAGAGTGCAGCGTGCGTGCTCCCTTCAATTGAATGCACTTACCTGGCGGCGGCGGCGGCGGGTTCTTCCCTCCTCGATCCAGTCCGTCCTCTCGGCGGCGGCGGCGGGAAGGAGAGCAGCTTCTCCCTCGTCCTCCGAGCGGCGGTGACGGTGAGTGACTGACTCACCGGCACCGCCCCCATTGTGACGTCAGGGATCGGATGTCCTGGATGATGATTGGTCCAGGCTGGAGACTGGACCAATCACAGCCAGGATATCCGAAAGTGGGGGTGTCCAATCGCAAGCACTTGCGATCGGGTTACGCCCCCAGAAGGCTGCCGATCGGCGCCTCTTCTGGGACGTAACCCCACCCCCCCCCCCCCCCCAGCCACCACTTCCCATACAAAGGCCGGCGAACCCAATTTTTTTTTTTTTTAAACTTTATTTGTTCGCTGTCATTTTTTTTTTCTTTTTTTTTTCTTTTTTTTAGGGGTAGGGGGGCGGCGCCCTGGCGCCCGCTATGCACGGGCCGCCACTGTGTAGGAATGAAATAACTTACTGTTCTCAGGGTACCCCTGCTACTACAGCTCACGGTACATTAGTGTGATAGTCCCTGGGAATAATACTCCTCATGTAGCATTGCCCCCGTAGGGACTGCTTGATATTCACTCTGTATATTCCCCCTGGTTATCAGCACCCAGCCATAAGTAAAGACAAGTCCTTCATTTTCCTTGGCTCACACTCCAATAATAAATTCAGGGGTATTTGGTTGTTTTTGTTGTTTATTGTAAAATGGGGGATAGCCTGGAGAAGGAAATAGTGGGATACTCCAACTTTAACTATTCATGGTGATTGAGGACTCCTATAGATTTATACTTTACTACTTTACTTTACTACTTTACTATAGATTTGGTACAGCCAGGATGTTTATTCATCTTGCCACTTTGGATGAATGTTGATTAAGTCTCTTATCCTTAAGATGACTTGGTGAACAACTAGTTATCTTCAGGACACTCTCCCTAGTATCCCCTCTCTCTTCCTCTGCTGACACCCGTCCACTGACTGTTCCACTTGCAGGGGTACCCCCCCCCCCCCCTCAGGTCAGACCCCATGACCAACAATACTGCAGTCCCAGGTTCTCCAGTCAGCTTCCCTGGACCTCCGGGTTCAGCTCCTCTCAACCACTCCTCTGGCCCTCAGGATGACCTCCTGCGACTGCATGACACCTCCACAGAGCAGAAGGCAGCCGCCCCCTCCCTCCAGGACTCCGCTCCCCAGCCAAATACACCACAGCACATGTGTCTCCCGGCCTTCACACAGTATCCCAGAATGCACGAGGCGACATGCCCCCTGCCAGGACTGTACCAAAGCCTATCTACCCATTTGCTAGGTTTCCTCCCACTGTCCAACATGCCTCCCTATTGGACCAGCGTGAAACACTCTATAGACTGAATGAATTGCATACTGAGCACAATAAGCAGACCCCACCAACAGATTCCGCTCCCTGGCAGGCAGACAGCAACACAGACCCACCTGAAGCTCCTCTGCTAAGCAGACAGAGCTCAAAACTATACTGTCTCAATAGCACCTACCCAGGAGGGTGCTACACTTACATTTGGGGTCATTGAGAAGAATCCCCATTACAGATAGCAAAAAATGTAATTTTTGTCATTGGTTACCTTTCCGGAGACACAGAAGCTGCTCATTACTAATGATGGGCCAAACACCCCCCTGTTCGGTTCACACCAGAACATCTTGAACTTCTAGCGAACATGCAAACGCTATTAAAGTCTATGGGACACGATCGTGAAAAATCAAAAGTCCTAATTTTAAAGGCTTAAATGCAAGTTATTGCCATAAACAGTGTATGGGGACCTGGGTATTGCCGTGGGGGACATGTACCAATGCAAAAACTTTTTAAAACGATCGTTTTTACAGAACGAAACGTTTTTACAGAAGCAGTGATTTTTATAATGCTTAAAGTAAAACAATAAAAATGAAAAATTCCTTTAAATATTGTGCCTGGGGGGGTCCCCTTAATGTGCCTGTAAAGTGGTGCATTTGTACGATTACAGCTCGCGGCTGTAATGTATTGTTGGCTCCCGGCAATACAGATAACAAAATGAAAAAAAGCGGTCTCCCCCCAGTCCATATCTGGCTCTTTGGGTCTGGTACGGATTTTAAGGGGGACCCCACGCCCAAATTGAAAAAAAAAAAACGGCGTTGCCCCCCCCCCCCCAAAATCCATGCCAGACCCTTATCTGAGAAAGCAACCTAGCTGGCCGCTTGCCCTCAACATCAGGAGGGTGCTTTGGGGTGTCCTTCAAAGCACCTTGTCCCTATGTTGATGGGGACAAGGGCCTCTTCTGGACAACCCTGGGCTGTGGTTGTTGGGGTCTGCGGGTGGGGGGCTTATCGGAATCTGGAAACCCCCTTTAACAGGGGGGCTCCCAGGTCCCGCCCCCTTTATGTGAATGGATATGGGTATCTACCCATTCACCATAGAAGTGTACAAAAAAAATAAACACAAAAGCCAGTTTTTGACAAGTCCTTTATTAAAGAATAAAAATAAAAAAATTGTGTCACCCGATCTAACTCCATCGTCAATCACGTCGCCTGCCGCACCCGAAAAATAGAAAAAAAAAAAGACGCTCCCGCCTCTTCACCCGCCTCCCGGCTAATGATCCACCTGAGCCATGACAGCTCTTTTATAGGAAAGGGGCGGGGACACCCAGTTATATCACCCAGTGGCAGCGCCCCCTTCTGATGTCACGTGATCTCCATCAATGTGAGCCTCCAGTGTTATAACAGGATCTGGAGATGAAGAACAAGTGGGTCATGCCTGTTATGCAAGACATCAGTGGAAGGTGGTAAGCAGTACTGGGTTTCTCTCCCCTCTCCCTGTATACTTCTCCTCAGACACCCACGCTTGGGTCAGCTATCAACTCCACTTACTTACATCCTTAGCCCTCGGGATGTTGTTGGAGTTCTCTCATAACGCCAATACTTGGAAGCCTCGATGTCGGTAGGAGCTAATTTCTTTCCATGCTGCCAAAACATTTGGCTGATCACTTGACTTTTGTTTATCCCTCTATTGAGAGCATCCCTGTAACAGATCTGGGATGATGCTGGGGATAAGCGTGGACTGGCCCTTCTCCTGGGAGTCCTTTCAGCCGCTGGAGAGAAGACAGGTGGTGGGGCTCACTTCATCAGGCTGTTGGGGATCTGGACCGACTGTCCAGCATCCTTGGGGTATACAAGTGAAGACTGTAGTCCCATCCACTTCCACAGGAACTCCATCTTTTGTATGTTGAAGACAGAGGCCAATCACACTCTGCTCTGTTGCCAGCTCTTCTGCTGGGTCGATGTCATCATTCTGGGGCACCAACTGCTTCTGGGAAGGGGAGTCAGCTACTCTATCTTCCTTACCCCCATCTGGCGGTTGGGACAACCTTTCTCCGGTACTGTCTCCCAGATGCATAGATCCTGGCTGGGGAGGGAAGACAATTTCCTCCACTCTGACTGACTGTTGGGGAGGGAGGACAGCAACCTCCTCTCCCTTCTCACCCTGGACCTCCAGACTTGCCACGGGTGTGGGGCAGAGGTCGTTGACTCTCTGTCCCGCTGCCAGGACCTGGTTGGGGGTCTGCTGTAGAGAGGAGGGAATGTCTGGTATTCCTGCGGGGTAGGTTGGGGATCTGGACCGGCCGTCCAGCATCCCTGTAGGTCTGGCGCAGAGACCACAGTCCCATCTGCACCACTGTGGTCCGGGCTGTTGTCTCCCTGTGGTTGGGGAGAAGAATTAGTTGTCTCCTCTCCCTGGAAGGTACACTGCCACTGGGGAGGAAGGATGACACCTTCAGCTCCCTGTAACACATACTGCCGCTGGGGAGTAGAACCAACTGTCTCTATTCCCAGTAACTCCTGCTGTAGCTGGGGACCTGGGGCGGCTGCCCAGCCTCCCTGTAGGGCCGGTAGAGAGAGTCCTCGATCCCATCTCCACCTGCCATTGGTGGGTCTTCCAAGTACCACCAGTCTGTAAAGTCTTTCCAACTGAAGGGTTGTGGGTCTGGATCTGCCACCCAGCACTCCGACTCTGCTTGCAAGGTAGATTGGGGTGGAAAGGAGCAGAGCAGGCGATGGTAGTCCTGCTCCAGTTCCCACTCCATTCTGAACAGATGAATCAGGTCTGACCCCAGGTCATCCGCTCTGGGGAGACCCAGTAAGGCTTCCCTGGTGCGTGGATTTCCCAGTGCCGAAACTCTGCTGGACATCCAAAGTCCCTCTCCTCAAAGGCCTCCCACAGCAAGCCCAGGTCACTATAGTCCCCACCTTCTATTATATTGTCGTCAGCCATCCAGTGGTCGCGCTGGATGGCGTACCACTTTAGTGTCCTGTAAGTTTAATCCAGCCATGACTCCTTCCAAATTAGGTCCCACAGCTCCATCACCCACTCATCCAGGGGTTGCTCTCCTAGGAAAGGTAACCATAGTGCAACGTATACCTGGAACCGCTGTTCTTCGCTGGGAAGGTTCTCTCTCCGCCTCCACTGCACATCCTCTAAGGCCTGTTACCACATTTCCTTTCGAGTGACATCTCTCCAGTCCAGTATGGCTTCCTCTAATACAGGCCAATCCTGCTGGGCCAAGTGTTGCTGCAACTTCCAGAGAAACTCCTCCTCATATGGGGATGCTGCACGGGTGTTAGCTCGCTCCATAACGTTACCGGTGTCTCCGAGCTGCTTCTCCTCTCACTAGGATGCCATCCCACCACTTGCCATCAATGTAACGGATCAACCAGCACCCCGACCAGGTACCTCCGTTGACAGATGCTCCTAGTGCTTTCCGAGGGCTCCAAGCACTCCACCAGAAACCATAACCACTTCAGTCCCCACGAACCGCCGCAGCTTGGTTAGGGTCTCGCCATCTCTTACCCACCCTGAAACTACGGCAAGGCTCCAGGTTCCCGTGGGTGAACCTCTCTTTCCCCAGAGAGGGCAGCAAGAACAAGCTCTACACAAGCTCTTACAAGAGCTTAGTGATTATCCAAGGGAGTATGGAAGACCATAGCAATCCCTTGTAGCATATTCCCCCAATAAGAGACAGGACTCTAGATTGAGGGTGAACTAACTCGTTATTGAACAAGAAACATACTTTTATACAGTTTTCCCCCCACAAGGTTACCGCCCAGGTGTACCTTGTGGAGAACTGGACGTGACATTCACAATCCAATAGAAAAAGGGTTTTACACTTTTACAGTCATTCCCATACAGTGTACACAATCCCTCCCCCCTAACCTAAACAAATTATCTAGCCATCTGGACAGAACAATGTGAGGTCATTAACATTAGACAATGGGACGGCACAATCCACATTCCCTCCCAATACACAAACAATAGGACAAGGCTGGCAGTGACAGTCTGTTTGTCTCTCTCACATTGAAGCTTGAATACACATTATCCCAATCCACAAGCAATAGGGAAAACCTGTCTGACATTGAGGGATATGTAATACACACATTATTTAGGAATTACAGATTTCATGGCAATGGGAATAAATCTTCATATTTCTTTATGGAGATATTGCTGACAAATATGACTGTCCAATCTGAAGCAATTCAAAACATTAATTATCTGTTTTTCACTTCCAGTGACGGTGAATACCGTCACAATCCCCAATTGCATAGCTGCGGTTGTTTGACACCCTATCCTATTGCATTCTGTCGCCAAATCAAGAGTTTATTTTAATACCCCACTGTGCTTAAATCATTGAACTGTGGTCTACTTCTTTGGGTATACACTTGTTCTAAGAATTGCTCTTGTATGACTGTGTGTATGGACGTATGCATGTGCAGCTGCTGCTTCCAGGTTGCAGACAATGTTGTGTTTTTAACCTTTTAGAGGTGTGGTTAAGGTCTCTTTACTGCACAATATTCGAATGAATTTGATGTGTGTCCATAAAATCAGTTGTTTGTTCATCAACTGTAGTGTCCTTTTGTGACCTTCTTGGTAGATAATTATCTCCCTTTATATATGTCTGGTTTTTGGTCACGGACTGCACTGTATTATTTATGAAATAATGGGAAACGGTGAATGGTTTATACAGCTGTGATATCTGTACTTGTGGTAGATCCTAGATTACCTTTTTGTATAATAATGTCATGTGTGTCCCTACTGGCTGTCTTCCTCCCTGGAGATTTGTCCGGCAGTGTCCTCCTGCTGTCATCTCCTTGCTCCCATGCCTCCTGGTCAAGATCCCTCTGTGTGTCCTGAGAAGGGCCTCTTCTGCATCTGAACCCAGGCCTGAGTTCACCCCCCTGAGTAGGGGGCTACTCTCAAAGGCCTCCGACAGCCTAACACTCCTTCTCCAGCTTTCCCCCGAACTTCACTGCCCTAGCTGGGCTGAGGCTGAGTATTTGAGGAGGTCTGCCCCCTGTCAACCCCTCTATTGGGGATGGGTCAGGGCCATCAGAACATTCCAGGCAACCCCACTTTACTTCCACTCCCATTCTTCTGGAAGTTTCTAGTAAATTTAGGAAGTACGGGGGGAGGTCTCTTTGATGCTGCCTGTGATTTACCCAACTCTTCCTGGATCTCTGCCCAACCCAGGAAAAAACACACAGGCTTGGCTGCCAGCGAAGCCTGAACAAATTTACCTACACTAAAGAAAAACCTTACTCTAGCACTCTAGTAACGCTAGGGGGTGCTACACAAGTGCTCACTGTATGTAATTTGGTCCAAATTATTGTCTACTCACAAAAAAGCACAGTCACCTTATTACTATTCTAAAATGAGGAGTAATCCTCAAATGTTTGGGATATGTGATGGAATGAGACATGAATAACTTCTGTTCTTGGAAGGCTTTGCTGTGTTACCCACTGATTTGGTTGGAAGCATTTTGATTCCTTTAGTTCCTTCTCACTAAACCCTATGTAGATCCACCCCCTCGAGGAGTTGCTGGATTTGTTTGGGGTCCTCCTGCCCTACCCAATGATGACCCACCTTGTACCCAGGAAAACACCAACACACCATTGTGCTGCACTTTGGCACCTCCTAAAGCTCTTATTATTTATTGAACTTTACTGACTTCTGATTAAAAGGTGTAATTCTTTAGACTTGTCCTGCAAGTCTTAAGGGGGAGGACACATGGCCCTATGGTCAGGTTCTCACCCTTCCATGGGGTCTCCTTGTGGGAAAGCCCCACATAGTAATTGGGTGGGCCTCACTCCGGCAGGTCCCTCGAAGAATGGGGTCTGCCTGGTTTTACCTGGGTGGACCACAAATACCCCAGTCCTCATCAGAAGTCTTGCAACCCAGAAAAACCAAATTGCAACTGTGAGCCTAGAGTTTGGCCCAAAGTAGTGACATGACCCCCTTCACTTGGATAGGTTGCGTTCAGCAGCAATACTGCCCACCCAACATGACAGGGGGGATCATTTTTGCCACGCTGTGAAGAAAGGTAAGTGTACAACCCGGTCTGACTGTCTTTGCAGCTTAAGGGAGATGATTGGGGGGCATTAAACATACGCTTCAAGCATCTATTTGTACACCCCCACCCTCAACTGCAAGTGTAAGCCTAAGGACTAAGATTTCAGTGCTCCTATTGTGAACTTCGAAGATAATGTTTTCAATAATGCCTATAGCTATAGCGGTGAATGAAGGCTTTAGTCTAGGTTCACATTACAGCATTCTCTGAAAAGCAATTCAAGGTGGATTGCTTGTTAGAGAGTGGCTAAGCTGCAGCTCTTCATTCAGGAGAAGATCTTGCCATCTTCCATATGTTTTTTTTTTCTTGCCAGATGGCAATTTTGAATTGCACAGAGTCGCTGCAGCCAAGCCAAGCAGATGCAGTTTGGTCCTATTGACTTAAATGGGTGAGTTAGACAGGCACTTGACAAGCCACACTTTATTTTACACGGCTATGCCATGTTAACAGCCCTCTCCAACTGTATGTGAAGTAAAAGGTGGGCAGTAATTCCACGGCTCAACCGTCTGTTTTTACCCCTCCAGCAATCCGTGTCAAAGAGCCCTTAAGCCCTGTTCACACTTGGGCGTTTCTGCAAACGTTCTAAAACGCGCAATGTGCTAGCGGTGCAATTATTTCTTAATGGCACCCCAAACGCGGGTAGCAGCCACGCGTTTTCTAGACGACAAAACACGCAAAAAAAAGTGCAAAAACACACAATGCAAAACGTGCTTGGCTCATTTCCAAAATTTGCTACATGAGCTTCTTTAATGCATTTATGGAGCGGATTGAGGCCATTCAAATCAATAGTGCCACTCCAAAAACACACTAAAAAACATACAAAAACACCGTAAAAATGCAATACGATAGCATCTCTCAAGTGTGGATGGATGGGGCCTTACTGTTTGTTCAGTATACAGAAATACTTTGGTGTGCATAGTCTGGATAGGTTCACTCTAGCTAAAATTGCTCAATTGATAAAACAAACATTGGAAATATTAATTCATGGTATTGTTTTATCATAACTAACAAAAATAAAACTACGGACAACAAACATTTTAAATGGTCTCAATAATATTTACAGGTGTTGTAATTTCCATTGTGGCCGGAGTAATTATCGAAGGTACACAGATGGGATTGCAGCATCGGAATTTCCACACGTCTGGCACCTACTCTAATGTAGTCTGGTGTATTTCACGTGTCAGGTTTCTAAAAAACCTTTTATGATCGCTTCTACGTGCCACTTTTACTGCCTGCCATGATATTTTATATCTTTGGTTAGAATTACTGTATAAAGAGCTGTTAAAATGTTGTAATATTTGGCAACTATTAACATCACCGCTTGGCAGCCATAACTATGGATTCACAAAGGCCATTGGAACTATGAAAAACCCATTCCAGAAAAATGAAATCAGCCAGTGAGCTGCTTATACTATCTAGCAAGCACAGCAGTCATGTTAAAGTTATCAGTTCCACCACTGCTGCTGCAGCATCTACAGCTTCTGACATGTTCAGTGGGGTGTGCTTCCTAATGCCTTTGTAATGCAACTTCTTCTCTCTGAGTACTAACATGATGGAGTCTATTTAACCACTTTACGACCACCCACCGCAGATATACTGCGGCAGGCAGCCGCTCCTGGGCAAAGCGACCTAGGTATACGTCGCTTGCTCTCAGGAGGCTAGGGGGCGAGCGCGCGCCACCGCTCGTCAGCGGGGAAGCCGATGCGTGTGTCAGGTGGCTCCGATTGCCGCCTGACACCCGCGATCGTTCCCCGCTGAGAGAGAAGGACGGTCGGCTGTTGTAAACACAGCTGACCGTTCTCCTTGCAATGATCATAGAGCCCATGTGATCCTTCTACATAGGATCACATGTCTCTATGGTAATTTCAGAAGCCCCCCCCCCCCCCCCGCACAGTTAGAGTCACTGCCCTAGGCTCACATTTAACCCCTTGATCACCCATAATGTTAACCCCTTCCCTGCCAGTGTCATTATTACAGCAACAGTGCATATTTGTAGCACTGATTACTGTAGTAATGTCACTGGTCCCACCCAAAATGTCAAAAATGTCAGTTAGGGGTCCGATCTGTCCACTGCAATGTCGCAGTCCCACAAAAAATCGCAGATCGCCGCCATTACTAGTAAAAAAAATTAAAAAAAAACAATAAAAATTACATAAATCTTTCCCGTAGTTTGTAGACGCGATAACTTTTGCGAAAACCAATCAAAATACACTTATTGCAATTTTTTTTTACCAAAAATATGTAGCAGAAAACAAATTGACCTAAAATGTTAAAAAAAATGTATTTTTCATTTTTTTTGAGAATGTTATATAGCAGAATGTGAAAAATATTGTTTTTTTTTTTAAAAAATTGTTTTTTGTTTATAGCGCAAAAAAATAAAAATCGCACAGGTGATCAAATAGCACCAAAAGAAAGCTCTATTTGTGGGAAAAAGGACATCAATTTTATTTGGGTACAGCGTCGCACGACCGCTCAATTGTCCGTTAAAGTAACGCAGTGCCGAAATGCAAAATAGGGCCTGGTCATTAAGGGGGCAAATCCTTCCGGTCTTAAAGTGGTTAAAAAAATTGCATAGCCATTCATCCAGTGAATCTGCATAAGCATTTGTTCTATGCGAGTTGCCATAATGTGGGCAGGGCCAGCTGCCAGCATCATAATAACCCATGATACCCTCGGGCCAAGACAAATGGTGTTATTTTTGTTACTATGGTAATGGGACCCAGTCCCCTCATCATGGCAGCGCCTGAATCTGATCAAGGGTCAGCAGCATGCAGGGCCACCCCCATCATTCAGCAGAAGATGACGTTCACCTCCTCCTTACTGTGTGATTGGGGAACTCTGATGTAATGGAGGGGGGCTCTGTCATGTATACGGTTGACTCTGATATAGGGGGGCCTCTGATGTATAAGGAGGTTCTGATGTGAAGGGGGAACCTGTGACGTGATGGAGGGCTTCTGATGATAAGAGGGGGCTCTGATACGATGGGGGGCCTCTAAAATAATTAGGGGTTCTCTGATGTGATGGGGAATCTAATGTGATGGGGGAACCTCTGATGTGAGGGGGGAACCTCTAATACACAGGGTTCTTCTGATGTGATGGGGGTCTTCTCATGTGAAGTTAATTTCATCAAGGCGGTTGCATGCATTGTCCCAGGCTCAGGTTTGCCATTGATATAGAGCAAAAAATTAGTGCAGTGCTGTGAAAAAACTGTCCAATAATCATATGAAAAAGTCCCAATTTAAGTTACAAAGTTACAAGGTTCCAGTGAAGATGATAGTCCCATAACCATTGTGATAGGTAGGAGATCCTGATGTAAACCCAGTGACATCTCAAAGTCAAATCCTGCTTACCAGATCCCATGTGACCCTGTTAGAGTGGTCAACAAATGCCTGTGTGTTTACCGGCCCACCAGCCACAGAGGAAAGAGAAGGTCAATGTCAGATAAAACCAGGAATTATACAGTATGATTATATGATTATTGGACAATTTTTTCACAGTGCTGCACTTTTTTTTTGCTTTATATTTGTTTTGTTTTTGTATCATGAACAGGGTGTTCAGCAGCTTTTTGACTTTTATTCTGGAGCAGATTTATTTTTGTTTTTGCTTCATTCCCATTGATATGATGGGGGGCTTCTGATGTAAAGAGGGAATCTGTGATGTGATGGGGGCCTCTGATATAATGAGGGCTCTAATGTGATGGGGGGGGGACCTCTGATTTGATGGGGGACCTCTGATGTGAAGAGGGGGCTCTGATTTGATGAGGGACCTCTGATGTGATGGGGGAACCTCTGATGTGATGGTGCTGACCTCTGATGTGATAAGGAACTCTGATGTGATTAGGAACCTCTGATGTGATTCTGATGTGACAGGGGATCTCTAAAGTGATGGGGGACCTCTAATGTGATGAGGGAAGCTCTGATGGGAAGAGGAACCTCTGATGTGATGAGAGTACCTCTGATGTGAAGTTAATTCCATCAAGGCGGTTGCATGCATTGCCCCAGACTGAATTGCCCCAGTTTTCCATTGATATGATTGTGGGCCTCGGATGTATAGGAAAAGCTCTGAAGTGAAGGGGGAACCTCTAATGTGATCAGGGCCTCTGATATAAGGAGGGGCTCTGATATGATAGGGGGGACCTCTGATGTGATGAGGTATCTCTGATTTGATGGGGGGATCTCTGATGTGAAGCTGTCTCCTTTGATGTGATGGAGGGCCTTGAATGTGAAGTGGTGACTCTGATATGAGGGGGGACCTCTGATATGATAATGGGGACCCCTGATGTGATAAAGAACCCTGATGTGATGGGGGACCTCTGATTTGATGAGGAACCCTCATGTGATTGGAGACCTCTGATGTGATAAGGAACCCTGATGTGATGGGGGAACCTCTGATGTGATGGGAGGACCTCTGATGTGATAGTAGGACCTCTGATGTGATGGGGGACTTCTGATGTGACAAGGAACCCTGATGTGATGGCGGACCTCTGATGTGATGGGGGACGTCTGATGTGATGGGAGGACCTCTGTTGTGATGGGGGACCTCTGATGTGATGGATGACTCAGATGTGATGAGGGAACCTTTGATGTGAAGGGAGGCTTCTGATGTGAAGGGGAACATCTGATGTGATGAGGGGAGCTTGATGTAATGAGGGGACCTTTGATGTGATGGTGGGGACCCCTGATATGATAAAGAACCTTGATGTGATGGGGAACCTCAGATGTGATGAGGAACCCTGATGTGATGGGGGATCTCTGATGTGATAAGGAACTGTTATCTGATGGGGAACCTCTGATGTGATGAGGAACCCTGATGTGATGGGGGATCTCTGATGTGATAAGGAACCATGATCTGATGGGGGACCTCTGATGTGATGGGAGGACCTCTGATGTGATGGGGGACCTCTGACGTGATAAAGAACCCTGATTTGATGGGGGGGCCTCTGATGTGATGGGAGGACCTCTGATGTGATAAGGATGAGAGGGCCTCTGGTGTGATGGGGGACCTGTGATGTGATACGAGGATCTCTGATGTAATGGGAGACCTCTGATGTGATAAGGAACCCTGATTTGATGGGGGACCTTTGATTTGATTGGAGGACCCCTGATGTGATAGGAGGACCTCTAATGTGATGGGGGACCTCCGATGTGATAAGGAACCGTGATGTAATGGGGGACCTCTGATGTGATAAGGAATCCTGATTTGATCGGGGACCTCTAATGTGAAGGAAGGACCTCTGATGTGATAAGGGACCGTGATGTCATGGGGGACCTCTGATGTGATGGGAGGACCTCTGATGTGGTGAGGGACCTCTGATGTGATAATGAACCTTGATTTGATGGGGGACCTCTGATGTGATGTGAGGACCTCTGTTGTGATGAGGACCTCTGATGTGATGGATGACTCTGATGTGATGAGGGTACCTCTGATCTGAAGGGAGGCTTCTGTTGTGATAGGGAACCTCTGATGTGATGAGGGGGGAGACCTCTACTGTGAAGATATTTTCATCAAGGCAGTTGTGTGTATGGTCCCAGGCTCAGGTTTCCCATTGATAAGTAACATTTACGTTTTTTATATTTTAAACAGGGGTGCTTCGAGATTTTGCACATTTTTATGGCGTGCCGGGTGCCATGACTAAAAAGGATCACAGGACTGTACAGATAAAACTAGTAACCTACTGTATACTGTATACAGAATATACATACACTGGGTATTTAGCTGTTTTCCGTAAATTCAAATTTACATCTATTCCCTATAAAAAAAACTTCTATAGCCCTTTGCTTACTTCAGGAATGGGTTGTAAAAGACACAGACATGACATGGCAACATACTGTATATTTTTAGGCTTCCCGTTTAAAAAAAAAATAGGTATATAGCTTTTATAATAAACAATAAAGGTCCAAACCAAGTTTAGCTCAAATCAGCAGATGATCCTCAACATTGTGAATGATGATGAATAATGATTACTATAGACCCAGTCATTGCGATAGTAGTCCAACATTGACACATCCACATACAAACATGGATCCAACCATCAATGTAGAAAGAAAATCCATTAAACCTTGTTTGCCAAATATGCAGTCCATTGCCCACTGTGTGTCGATTGTAATGTAAGAAACATCCAGTGACCAATGATTGCACTCAATCAATAAGTCTTGATTTTGCGCTGGTTCTTCACCTGATCTGAACTTCAGCCGTGAGGTCCTCAGCAATCCTTCCATCTCACATGGAGGATGTCCAGTGAGCTAACATGTGTGGATACATGTTTATTTGCTTGTAGTACCATAAGACAGTGTTTAACCTCTTGCCTCCCAGATAATGCCTATGTGCCGTGGCAAAGAGTGTGGGCGTTAAACTTAAAACCCATGACACACATATGTGTCTATGAAGGAAAGAGTCTTTTGTGCTAAGAACATGCTGGTCTGTACTAATGATTGGAATTCAGCAGGACCGGCCCTGATCATGTGAGCAATGTGACAGCCAATCACAGTGGTCACATGATTAGGCAGACCTTCCTGTCCCCCTTTCCGCCAAGGTTTACAAACCTAGTTGAAGGGATGCAAGGGTGGGTGGGATGGGGCTAAAGGGTTAAGTACAGCTACATTTTTTTCTTTAGTATTACATTGAGTAGTGAAGGACTAGAACCTCTGTCAAGTTTTTCTGATGTGAGGAACCTGTGTGGCTTGAGCCCCGGTTCACACTACTGCGTGTGCGGGGTTCGCATGTCATGTCGGAGCGCACTGCTCCGACATGACATGCGATCAGCTGTGCGGTGCGAGTTTAGCCATACAGTTTCTATGGCTAAATTCGCATCGCACCCGCAGCAAACACGCACAGGAGGCATTTTTGCTGCCGCATCAGGATCGGATCGCACAGCGGTTCACACTTGTGCGATCCGATCCTGTGCGAACTGCACGATCGCACTGCGATATGCGATCAAACTGGGGGTGTCGTTAAGATTACATTGACACCCCCAGCGGATCGCATATGGCAGTGTGAACTGCCTGGGGTGTGTGTGCGATGCGGGAACAGGCTGCGAATTCGCAGCCTTCCCGCATCGCATCAGTGTGAACCGGCACTAAGCTAGAACCTGTTTGGTGTTTGAAATAGACTTTTTAGCTGTCATGATACTTCAGGAATGTTGTTTATTTTCTTAAAGTAAAGCAAAACATACGAAACAGAACAAAACAGAAAGATTTCACACATCAAAAAGAGAGAGAGAGGTGTTACGTGTCTTCAGAGTGTAAGATGTTCTTTTCTCATCTCTACTTGATCTGTAGATATAGTTGTCTTTTTACTATTTGTAAAGAAGATGTCAGCAAAAAGTGTGTCCCAAGAAGGTAGTAATTCAAAATTTAAGAGTAACCCCCATTCTTGCATACTGTATATGGTTTGAGTCTATAGTAGGGGGACATAACTTTACCTAACATACTGACATAGATACTCAGAATAAAAATACATACATAGCAAAATGGCTTCTCTGTCCTTGACAAAGACATATTGAAGCAACCTTCAAAACTAACATATTATATTATAACATTCATATGTATTTCAGAGACATTTATTATTTAAAATAATATTAAACTCTAAATTTCTAACAATTCCCCCTCAATGCACTATAATCAACTAAGAAAAGTGCATTCATCTTAAATAAGAAATGTCTCTGATCATCTTTTTTTTTTTTTTTTTTTACAATACAAACAAATTATACCAAACAATACAATGAACAATAATTAAATTGGATATGTCAGATAATGTACATAAGCACCTCTCCAAGCCCAGAGATTTTCCTGTGAAAAATGTAACTATTTCATATCAGCAAGAGACTATAAATCATTATATTATTTATTCATTTTAGTTAGTTTTCCATCCAAATAATGTAACATCATCAGATTTTCTTCTTTCAATTTCATAAATGTATTTAACTTTTTGTAAAACTCTTACATCTTTGACCATATTATATAACTATTTTCCTATTTCAATGTAAGGAAGAAGTAAATAATATCTTTGATATGTCAAATTATATTGTTCCAAAATATAAATTATTAGTTAATAAATAAAATCTCTTCTATCCCAGGAAATTTCTATAACTAAAAATTTGTACGATATAAGCCTTTATACATTATCTTTCACACCAAACAATTATAAGTTTGATAAGTAATCATAACTCCCCATTATTAAATTGTCATATTACTTTTTATATATTCTATCTATCTGGAACCAGCAAGCAGCTCTTTTCTATGCTCTTTTTTTCAACATTCCGTATTTATTTAGGTCAACAGTAACTCTGTTTAAACACATGAAATCAGATCCTTCTCTTCCACACAAGCCTGTATGTACTTTGCCTATATATTTTTTCATCTACATATATTTAGCATATTATTCAATAGAAGTATATATCCATAAGTCATGTAAAATTCCTAAATCACTTCTTTTTTTAACTACTTTAATACCGGCAATTTCCCCCCCTTCCTGCCCAGGCCAATTTTCAGTTTTTAGCGCTGTTGCATATTGAATGACAATTGCGCAGTCATGCAAAACTGTACTTAAACCAAATTTATGTAATTTTTCTCCCACAAATAGAGCTTTATTTTGGTGGTATTTGATCACGGCAAGGTTTTTTTTGTTTTGCGACGCAAATAAAAAAAGACCGAAAAGTTTAAAAAAAAAATGTTTTTTGTTTAAGTTATAAAATTTTGTAAATAGATACGTTTTTTCCTGCACTAATAAGCACTGAGACCCCACTGACAGACACTGATGAGGAGGCACTGATGGGATGGCACTAATATTCAGCACTGATGGGCACTGATAGGCGGCACTGATATGCAGCACGGATGGGCACTGATAGGTAGCACTGATATGCAGCATTGGTGGGCACTGATAGGCGGCACTGATGGGCACTGATAGGCACTGATAGGTGGCACTGATGGGCACTGACAGGCGGCACCAATGGGCACTGATAGGCAGCACTGATTGGCACTGATAGGCTGCACTGATGGGAAATAATGGGCACTGGTGGGCGGCACTGATAGATTACAATAATGGGCACTGGTGAATGGCACTGATACATGGCAATCATGGGCAGCTCTGATGGGGAGGGCACTGAAAGGGTCCCTGAGCCCTGATTGCCATCCCTGTCAGGCACGAACTGAGGAAAGCCGATCAACGGCACTTCATATTTACTATGTGACCAGCTGTGATTGGGCACAGCTGGTCACATGGTAAAGAGCCTACGTCATTATGCTCTTTACTGTGATCGGAGATGCGGTGAGTCAGAGTGACACTCCCCGGGGGCGCATAGAGCAGTCTATCTTGCTGGATTTCATATGACAGCCATATGACAGCCAGTCAGGATAGTGCAACCACCTTGCTGCCATCAATCTGCTATAGGGCGGGCGGCAAGTGGTTAAATAAGATAAATCTATCCTCTAATTGGTAATAATGCTTCAAGTGTACAATTTTTGTACATCCTTGTTATAGCAACCCATTCATCTAACTTTCCCAACTTGTGTGTGTTCTAACAAAATTAGTAATATAAAATAAATTCTATGTTTACAAGTTTATCATAATATGTGTTTCTGTAAAATAATTAAGAAACCTAGATGTAACAACTATAATGTAAACTAAACTAGTATCAAAAATATTAGCCGTTGCTGTGATATAAATCTTCCAAGAATCTACTAAACTAACCAAGGTTGTGTAGGAAAAAGTTTTACATTTCAATGTCAACACAGAGTCACTTATGTTTCCTTCTATTTTGTCACTACCATCAAGATTAATACAGCAGATTTTACACATAATATCCCCATAACTGTATAATCCATTCTATTTGAATAAGCAACACAATGTGTAAAATATTTTCAAGCTCTAAACACTCATGTTCTCCTATATCAGACAAGTCATAAAAAAATTAATATGTGAGAATTGCATCCCAACTCCCCCTTTCATAATGATCGAACGATCAGAATATCTCTTATGAAACAAGTCCATATGAGGAAAACATTGAAGTCCATCCAAAAAATGATAGTTCTTTGATAACACAATTAGAAAGGGAGTAATGATGAAAGCAAAAACAAAAAAATTGTGACAAATAGTTCAGTTGTGCTTGTCTCATGGTCATAGTAGAATTCAAAAATACAGAAAAAATAACATCATTTTCCTTAAACTTGAAATGAAAACAAGTTTCATATTCTTATAAAAATAAATAAATAAATAAATAATATGTTTTTCTTAAGTAATGTTTGTTGATCAAAATGGACCATTCTAGGCTCATAGACCTTTCTTCGTTGTTTACCCATTCTTTGAACAAAAATTAACTATTGTCCCAATTAACTTAAGAATAACAAAGGGACACTCCCAGTTGGCATCCCAAGTACCTTCAGGTCTATAAATCCTAACCATAACTTGAGTTCCTGGAATACATTTCTTGACATACTCAGAAGTAGAAATCTTATTCAAAACATCATTTCTATTTAAATCTAGCAAGCTCTACAAGGGGCCCGGGAAAAATCGTTTTTTCTAAACTTTTTTCCTAATTTGTACTTTCTTGGGGGTGTAATTAAATTTCCCTGGGCCCTATAATGTCAACAGAAGGGCCCAGGAGGTGAGTGCAGTGGCAGACTTTTTTTTCATTTTCGGGGGCGCATGTATACATGGGATGTAGTTCCATATTGATTTGCTGCCATATAGTCCTGGCTGCTGCTGTCCACTGCCTTGCCTGGCGGAGGGATACAATAATTCTCTGCTCAGCCCCGTCTTCCCTTACTCAAGTGCCGAGTGTGATCATGTAAGGAGGCAGACGACTCAGTAGCTGACAGGTAGAAGCAGGAGGACAGCGTGGCTGCATTGGACACAGTGAGTGAAGAACAGAGAATAGAGTCCTCACTGTGTCCTATGATCAGCAGCATGAAAATCACACAGGCTGCAGGTGCCCTGTCACAGTGTCATATGGATGCTGGGGATGCTGACTATGGCTGTAGTGAGTGTTACTGCATAACAAAGTCAGCAGCCCCAGCATCCATGTGACAGTGTGACAGGGCACCTGCTGACTGTGTGATTTTCATGCTGGTGATCATAGGACACAGTGAGATGCTACTTTAAACATGTGTTTGGGGGACAGTAAACATGTGCAATCAAACCACTCCCCTTTAACCTCTTCCCGCCCATTGATGTATCAGTGTACTGTCAGAATAGCGCTACCTATCAGATTCTGCTACCAGAAGTGACGTACGGACTAGAACAACTTACTGCGCATGCACCGTGTGTTCCAACATGGCGGCTATGCGTTCCAATAGGTTTCCTAATGTGACAGAACACGAAGCAGCGGCGGACATCTTCTTATACCCACATAAGTCCTGAATTTTACATTTATTTTATCAGTAAACTCACCTTATATACTGAAATAGGCTATTTCACCGCGACCGAGTGGAACAGTCTATTTCACTATATAATCAGTTTGTCGCTGAGCAGTGCGGATTGTTCCAAGATGGCCGTCACCACCTTCTGGCCGCAGGTTTCTCGCTATATTTACTAGAATACAATAATAATACAAATGTAATAGTGTGATTTATTATATAAGGTGAGTTTACTGATAAAATAAATGTAAAATTGAAGACTTGCGTGGGTGTAAGAAGATGTCCGCACATATACGTAAACGGTGACAAACCTGCATTTTGTTTTTAGGTGGGGCCAGGGATGGGGTTGAAGGGAGCCCCATCAGGTAGGCTATACGGGGCCCCATAATTTCTAACAGCAGCCCTGCTAGCAAGGGTATAGCCATATTTTGTGCAGCAAACTTCTGAAGTTCCTGTACCTGTTGCTGCAATGTTTACAACCATACTTCTTTCTATACAACAGATTGTAAATAACTTAGTATTCTAATCTTTAAAGATAGAAGAATAGACATTCTTTGTCCTGTCATCAACTCAAAAAGTGACAAACCTATACCAGAAAATACTAAAGCTCTTAAGCTAAAAAGTATAGCATGTAAATACGGTAAGTCACCCGATCTTGAGTTTAGGTTTACCTATTCGTTTTGGATTGTTCTATAAGCAAAAATGACAGAAGTCAGAAGTTTGATGACAAAGGGCTGTGAAAATAAGTATTTCAAAAATTTACTTCCATTAGCTCATACATCTAGCTATTATAGTCAAAATAAAAGGAACCAATTGAACTTCAATATTTTTACAATAAATTGTATCTCCACTATCAGTCTGCACTGATTCTAACTAAGATAACATTTCAGTGTCCCCCTCTTTATCCTCTGACCGAATAAAATCTTGTAAAGGAGTAGCCTTATCAGTTTCTTATATTATTCTGACTACTACACTCACAATTGCTTTAATTTTGCGAAAAGGACCACTGATTTGTTTTGATCTTTCTTATATGTTCTATTTCTGAAAGACACTTGATCATGTTAAAGTGGATTATTTCTGAAAGACACTTGATCATGTTAAAGTGGATTATTTTTTAGAAGCAACCATGCTGAACCACATTTGCACTGTCACCTGACTGCAAAACAAACACAAGGCAGCCTCAGGTTCAGCTCTTTGTGCAGACATATATCCAGTAAGCTTATATTGTAACAAAAGTTGCTGATCTGGAGTCCAAAGATCAAATCCAAGCACATACGCTCCATTCTGCCAATATCTGGATCCATCTATATAGGCCCAGAAAATGTATTCCCGACAAATGTCCACTAAAAGGTGAAGGAGTGACTTGTTCATGTTCAATTGCACAACTGTGGCTCTGTTTCTCACATTGTATAATTGAGTCAAGAAATATTTATCTCTCACTTCAACTGACAAGCGTTTCTCCTTAAGATCCAATTGTCACTAGGCAAATCTTTGTGAATTAACACCCCTTGCCTTTCTTTGTAACAACACCTGCTAGTGTAACCTGAGGTGTTAGCAAATCAAGTGGTGCAAAACCCATAATGTGTCTGACTTGTAGCATTGTCCAATGCAGTTCTAACACATTTTTGTAAAAGTACTGATAAAATTGTCTCATCACCCACATACACTAGAATGTAAAATGCTTGAGAGAGATTTACATTAATCAGAAATAATGAATTTATCAGGGCTTTCTTTAGATCTTCAAATGAGTGTATACAAGACCCCTCTTATTAAAAATATTTGCCCTATATCCTCAGTAAGCCTCCATAAATCATTTGGATTTACTCAGACAGATGCTTTGTCTGCAAAAATCTGAATGAATTCTCGAGAAAAGTTGACAAGGCCTAAAAATCTTCTTAAGACAGTTACATTAATAGGTAATAGTGCCTTTAAAATAGTTTTTTTTTCTTTTCGTTTTGTCCATGGACTCGCTTTCATGTATCTGGAAGGACTGACACAAAAATCTGCCATTCTCTGAGCCACAGAAGAAATAAAAACTGTCATGGGCTAGCTAGCTAGTTTCTGTAACAGGATCTTTGCTTCTCTGTAAGGACTGATACATGTACATGGCTTAAATGTCACATTCTTTACAGGGAGCGCAGAAGATAATCTATTACTGTCAGTTGTAGCTGTCACTTTGTATCCCATTATACTATTGGTAACAATCTGACTTATTGAGTTCATAGTTTTTATAGTTTTTGACAGATTTTGATTGTACATCTGCAAAAAAAAAACTGTACACTGCTTGTTAATATGACTTACCCGATTATAGCAAAAACAAAGAAATAGTTTGGATTGTTCTCATCTTCTACCTTTAATTTATTAACCAAATCCAAGTTTGGAATCTTTTGAAAAATAGCTCAATCATTAACTTATTCTTTCCTGCAAACTCATCTGTAGGATTGTTGTTAAACACTAAACATCAGGTTATTTTCCATTTATCTCATTTGTATACAGTTCTTTCCACAATCTCAATTAATGGATTCTCCTGTAAGCTTTGTTCTGCCCCTTGTATGTGTTTGGAATGACCACATGCAAGGACACATATTTTCTTTTCACTTTCAGGGCTTAAATATTCATAAAAATATAACAATAATTTACATGCAGCATTAAACGTAGTTGTTTGTCCATTAAAGAACTTATCTACACTCTGACATTGTTCCATAAACCACTGCATGTCTGTCAGGGCTCGAGTCCTGCAGGGACGCCGTTCCCATTAGCAGCCGTGTCCTGGTGCGGTTCCTGTCACACTGATGGTCAGGAACCAGGAACCACACTGATGGTCAGGTTCCAGTGGGTGAACCTCTCTTTCCCCAGAGGGTGAAGCAGGAACAAGCTCTTACAAAAGCTTAGTGATTATTCAATGGAGTATGAAGAGCATAGCAATCCCTTGTAGCAGATTCCCCCAATAAGATACAGGACTCTCGATTGAGGGTGAAGTATAACTCAAACTTTAATGGTACAGCTTCTCTTTTATACAGTTTTCCCCCACAAGGTTACAGCCCAGGTGGACCTTTTGGGGAACAGGCCCTGAAATTCACAATCCAATGAAAACAGAGTTTTACACTCAGTCACTCCCATGTACACAATCCTTCCCCTCTGCCTGATTACAGTATCATATGCAGATGAAAGTGTATACAGGAACAGAATTATCCTAAACTAATTATCTAGCCATCTGGACAGAACAATGTGAGGACATTAACATTTAACAATGGGACAAGCACATTCCACATTCCCTCTCAATACACAAACAATAGGACAAGGCTTCTAATGACAGTCTGTGTGTCTCTCTCACATTGAAGCTGGAATACACATTTTCTCAATACACATGTAATACACACATTATTTAGGAGTCAAAGACTCCATGGCAATGGTCTACAACAGTCTAATTCTCCCAGTGTAAAGTGGGATTAAATCTTCATATTTCTATAAGAAGATATTTCTGACAAATATTGGTGTCCCACTTGAAGCAATCCAAACCATTAAGTATGTTTTTTCACTTTTTTCAAAAATATTTACAAATATGTAAGGGGTGTACTCACTTTTGTGAGATACTGTACATAGAAAAATGGCTTCTCTGTCCTTGACAAAGACATATTGATGTAACCTTCAAAATGAGCATATTATATTATAACATTCATACTGTATGTATTTCAGAGACTTTTACCATTTAAAATAATATTAAACTCAAACATAAACATCAACTTAAACATCCCTAACATGTGGCTTGGGCGCTGTACTTGACCCATCAATGGATTATAGTTGAAGAAGGTAAATAAAATTCATATAGGATGAAATGGCTTTGTGACTTTGTAGCACTCCCCCTAGAATAGTGTAGCTTGTTAAATTTAGTTAGCTCCTTTGTAATCAGTAGGGCAAGGGTTGATGGCTTAGGCCTGCTCAGTGTTTCACAGGCTGCTGCTCTGATTACTTTCCCCTATATTCTGGAGGATTATGGAATTATAGTGGGAGGAAGAATGGAGGAGACAGCCTGAAGTCTTATGGGACTCCAGCCAATCCCTGGGGAGGCGTGCCCAGTAGGTGGTGGGGAGCATTTAAATAGTCTGAGGCAGGGGCTGAATGTTCCTGGGTCCAGTCCTGCTGGAGGAGGCCCCTGTGCAGGGGCTCTGCCCCTAGGGCAGGAGTGCTAGAGAAGCCTTTGTGAAGACACGGAGGTCCCAGCTAGGCTTTGCTGGGGAGGCCTATTTTCAGGTATAGTCCTGGAATCAATTTGGCCAAGAGAGCACTCACTGGAGAGAACCTGGAGAAAGTTGGAGGAAAAGTGTCCAACTGTCTTATGGTGGGGTGAGCCTGCATTTCCCTAACTGTGAAGAGCTTGGTGAATATTAGAAGAAAGCAATGGCCGATCCTGTGGCTGCGTGAGTTCATATGCTGCAGAGTCAGTGACTGTGAGTACCTTTTTGGCTCTAGGATAATTTATAGTCACCATCAGCATTAGAGATTCTGTGGGACATTTTTTTACAAGATAGTTAAGGATTCCTTCAAGTGTTTAGTTCTTCAGTTCTGGGGTACCCCATGCTCCCTCACCCCATACATGTTCTATGTTCAATAAAAATGAAAAAAAGAAAGACAGCCCTAGACTGTCCTTTGGTCCAGTGGAAGAATGAAGAAAATGCTATGTGCCTGGCTGTGTGTGCTCTAACTGGGGGAGTAAGGCAAAGTGCGCTACAGCCTTAAATGTAAAGTACAAATAAACACAGACACACAGACACAGTTTTTGACAAGCTCTATCATAAATTATTTAAAAAATTTAAATGTGCCTCAATGTACATTCGTCATTAATCAAATCCTCAAATGATGTAGATCCACGTCAATCAAAATGTCCAATGTCCGCTAACCTGCTAAAAGAAAAAAACCCATCTGGTGTTGGTTCACTACAAGACAAGACAATACATGTAGCTCCCCTGTTTACCAGCACACATTTACTTGAAAAAGTCACTAAATCCCTCCTTGTCACATGAATGAACAGTCTAGGGGTGTTGTTTGTTTTGCTGTTTATTGGTAATTTGGGATGGGAGAAGGGAATAGTGGGATACTCCAATTGAACTATTCACATTGTTTGAGGACTTCTATCTTCAGAACTCTGCTTGGAAATGTGAAACAGTCAGGGCGTTAATCCACACTGCCACTAGTGTGGATGGGGTTAAGACTCTTGCTCTCTAACAAAATGACTTTGATGGACGCTAATCTATCTTCAGGATACTTTCTCTAGCATCCCCTTACCGCTGACACCCGTCCACTGACTATCCTAGGAGCAGGGATGCCCCCCCAGGTCAGGCCCCTTGACACAAGTTTCTGTACTCACTGTACTGCAGAGATAGATCCTCCAGTGTCTCCCCTCTCAGTCAGCTTCCCTGGACCTCTGGGTTCAGTTCCTCACTGCTATTCTTTAGGCCCTCAGGACAACCCCCTCAGGCCACATGGCACCTCTACAGAGGAGGAGACAGCCACCGTCCTCCCCCTGGGTGAGCACATGTGCTCCTGGCTTTTATACAGTATCCCAGCATGCACGCAGACAAATTTCCTTCTCCCAGTCATCAGGACTGTATCAAAAGCCCATGCACCCATTCGTCATGTTGCCTCCTAGGCAGGAAGGGGTAAATGTTAGTATAAGCTATATCCTGTGCTTTTCGATTGTGAATAGTTAATTTTAAACAGAAAATACCCCATTGCCACTAGATGGAGCTAAGTATTATAGGGAAATTCCTATGATACTTATCTCCACCTAGTGGCCAAGTTCAATATTTTCCATTTTAAGTCAAGGATTTACCATCTGACAGCACATGGTGTCTATTTTTCCTTTTTCTTTTTTGCCCTCTTCGCACTTTCACTGGGAGAATGGCTATGCAAATTCTGTATATATCAACCCAATAGTGTGGATCTATTTTTTACAGTGCACATGTCAGGGGTTCAGCTTTAACCCATTATTGGCAAACTCACCTCTTTTAAATTAGGATCCTCTGAACCGATGACCAACACTTCCCGTGCCACAGATCCTGGGTATCTACCTAAACATATACAGTGCATTGACACTGCATGTATCTGTTTAAAAAAGTAAGTACTGTATATTTAGAAAATTTTTCAGAAGTTGTCGCACTGCAGGATATGGAACATATTGGCAAAAGAAAAAGCTAAAGATAGGCACTCTAAGATATACCCCTAATATCCAGTGGCAGCTGGTGCTTAATTACTTTGGGGGGGGGGGCAGCTCACAGCCCCCTCAGCCAGCAAACCACATAAACCCCCCCCCCCCGCCATCGCTCGATCGATCGCCTGTCAGGCCCCCTGCCAACCCCTGCACTTACCCCATGCAGATGGAGTCTTCACCCCTGCATCTCCTCCGGAGTCCTGGCAGTCGATTCTTCTCCCAGCCAATCAGGAGTTAAGACTCGTGGCCAATCAGGTCGTAGGACTCCTGGCCAATCGGGACTCAGGACCCGCTTCCTGACTGGTCATGAGGAGAAACAGGGAGACATTAGCGAATATTAATTTGCTAATGTCACACAACTGGGGGGGCCATGGGCGCAGTGCTGTTCCCCCCCGAGCCCATCCTTTTGAAAGCCTCCGGCTCTAATCGTGCTTCTTAAAAAAAAAAAAGACCCATAAGAATCCATGCGTACGGAGCCCTGAATGTGGATTAGGGGCCGGGCGCATGGATTAGGGGGGTGGCGCCCCTGCGCCCTGTATGGACGGGCCGCCACTGCTAATATCACATGAAATTGTGAAAAAAGTAGCTTAGAAAGTGTGGGATTATGCCGGTAAGGTAGCTACTGGAAACACTGAGATAAAAACCTGATTTATACTCAATCATTCAACATAACAAATATTGTGTATATAATTAACCAATACTCACTGGGCTGCAAAAAATGAATCTTTAATAGTTCAAAAAATCACAGGACAAAGAGTCTGTGCAAACATGCAAATTATTAACCACATAACGACCGCCCACCACAGTTGTACTGTGGCAGGCAGCCGCTCCTGGGCAAAGCGACGTTATACTACGTCACTCGCTCAGGAGACTCTAGGGGGCGAGCGCGCGCATCCGGCGGCACACTTCCGCCCGCGCTCGTTAGCTGGGGTGCCAGTGTGTGTGCCCGGTGGCTCCGATGGCCGCCAGCCACTCGCGATCTCCTGCAGCTGTGAGAGAAGGACAGACGGCTGATGTAAACACAGCTGTCTGTCATTCTCCCTGAAGTGATCACAGAGGCTATGTGATCCTGCTATATAGGATCGCACGTGTCTGTGATTACTTCACTAGCCACGCCCCCTGACAGTTCGAATCACCCCCCTAGGGACACATTTAACCCACTGATCACCAGTAATGTTAACCCCTTCCCTGCCAGTGTCATTATTGCAGTAACAGTGCATATTTTTAGCACTGATTACTGTTAGTAATGTCACTGGTACCCCCAAAAGTGTCAAAAATGTCAGTCAGGGGTCTGATCTGTCCGCGGCAATGTCGCAGTCCCGCAAAAAAAAAATCACAGATCGCCACCATTACTAGTAAAAAAAAAAAAAAACAATAAAAATGACATAAATCTTTCCTGTAGTTAGTAGACGCGATAACTTTTGCGCAAACCAATCAAAATACGCTTATTGCCATTTTTTTTACCAGAAATATGTAGCAGAAAACAAATTGGCCTAAAATGTTAAAAAATTTAGATTTTTTTTATTTTTTTTTTTGAGAATTTCATATTAAAGAATGTGTAAAATATTGTAATTTTTTCAAAATTGTCGCTCTTTTTTTGTTTATAGCGCAAAAAAATAAAAATTGCAGGTGATAAAATACCACCAAAAGAAAGCTCTATTTGTGGGGAAAAAAGGACGTCAATTCTGTTTGGGTACAGCTTCGCACAACTGCGCAATTGTCCGTTAAAGTAACGCAGTGCCGAATTGCAAAATAGGGCCTGGTCATTGAGCAGCCAAATCCTCTGGGGCTAAAGTGGTTAAAATGGTACCAAAACTCGCATCACACAGACCTTAAAAGCATACACTCAACCACCCCTAGCATTCCATATATTCCAATGGGCCCATGTGCATGGGTATATGAAAACAAAGAAAACATGTTAGAATGTTCAATGAATTGGTGATGGTATACCCATACTAGGGAGAGGGGAGGAACTCAAGGTTGATAAAGGACAAACTGATTGGCTATTCAATAGATATATATATAGTGAAACGTCTCCTTGTGCATTAATAACTTATTATTAAAAAAGAATAGCGCACACATGCAAAAGAAATGACTATCAAATATGGAGACAATCCATAAATAAAAATGGGGATTTGGTCCCACCATATGGCCATATAGTGCTCAAGCCCACTACTGCGTCAAAGTACCCCATTGTCAGTGGGTCCTACACTATCCATAAAAAAGGGGTGAATCCAGCCTCTCTAACCCTTGGAGACACACTCCTTGCTGGGAGAGATGTGCTAATGCACTACAAGGGACTTCTCCTATATCTACTTGAAAGTGGACACTGATAGAGTACAGGTGTGTGTGGGGGGTGGGGTGCTCAACCTCAAAAGTCTGGTCAGACCAAATACATAATAAACAAGCAAAAAATTGGGGGAGCAAACCCTGAACATGTATATCTAAAGCCGGTGCAGCTATGAACCAAGCGACATGTATATTAAAAAACAATAGCGCAACCGTGCAAAAGAAATGACTATCAAATATGGAGACAATCCATAAATAAAAATGGGGATTTGGTCCCACCATATGGCCATATCGTGCTTTTTTGCTTGTTTATTAATAGCTTATTGTTGTAGATAGATGAGGATGATGTCCTTGATTAGTTCTTGGTTGATGAATATATCGCAGCCCAGTGAGTATTGGTTTTATTCATACACAATATTTGTTGTGTTTGGTGGTTGAGTATAAATCAGGTTTTTATCTCAGTGTTTCCAACATATTGCCAAACTCTAAAGGACTTTTTGTATTTCATTTGTGTGCATTAAGCCTCCAAAACACACGCAGTTTATTTGATGGGACAGTGACAGATGTTAGGAAGCACCTCCTGAGAAAATATGGCGGCATGTCGCCCTCTACTGGTTAAGACTTTAAGGGCTTTATCTGTATTAGATTATTAATTAGTTGAGTTTCTCCTGCCTCAATTTCCAGTTTTGAGTTTACTGGCTGTCAAATTACACATATTAGGAAACACTACCTA